>NC_052615.1:7906470-7968189 GCF_016545825.1 Eucalyptus grandis
TTCAAAATAGAGCCGTTTTTGATCAAGAAAACTAGAGGACCATTTTTGGTCGTGTTTTTGGGATTCAAGTTAGTTCAATTGACAAGGAAAAATCCTAAGAGGGATGATGGCATCTTGATTGAATTTATGGGGACCGGATTGAGTTCAATTGGAGGATAATTGGAGAGTAATTGAAGCAAATTGGATGGAAATTGTACAAAATTCGTAGGCCATGGGGGACTCAACATTTTGGACCATTTGGGAAGTGTGTTGAGGAAGCTTGGGTGCTGCAAATGGCTGAGGATGGAAGACAGCGGTTGGTGGGGCTTGTGTGATGATGAAATGTATATTTTGTGGTCAAATGGGACCCCTTTCGGCTGAGCTCTCTTCTTCTTCCTCCCTTGCTCTGCCTTTCTCCATTTTAGAGCAATTTGAGAGCTAAGAATTGTAGAGAAACCGAGTAGCACACACCCCCCCTTGCTGTTGACCACCGCCTAGAGCTGTCGAGCGCCGTCATTGCCGTCGCAAGCCGCCCGCGCACTTATCTCACTCGTGTGCCTGTTCGCGCGACCGTGCGTTGTCGTTCCCACCCTGGTCGCTGTCCCGAGCCATCGTCTAGCTTCGCCAACCACTGTACGTGGCCATCCAAGCCGCCGAAAGTCCCGCCATTCCCCGCCTAGCCCGCTGCAGCCATTGCCATCCATCTTGTGCTATTTCAACTGCTTGAGCAGTCCCTCACCCAAGGAGCGAGAGGCGAGAGATCTTAGCCCACCGAGACTTCGTGTGGCTTTTTCCTAGCCCTTCCGGACCCATTTTTCCCAGCAGAAGCCGAAGATCTCAGCCCGGTTGAGACCGTCGGAGTTTTTTTATGCAAAATATTGAAAATGAATTTTCTATAGAGTAAAAGGGATTTTTCTCGACAAATCTTCGTTCTATGATTTCACCTGACCTTAAGGGTGTTGTGATCTCCAAAATGATAAATCGGTTGAAAATGAAGCTTTTAAAACTCATTTTTCCCAGCAAATTTCCAACAATCGAGTTTTTTAAGTAAAATATCGAAATGAATTTTCTATGGAGTAAAAGGGAATTTTCTCGACAATTCTTCATTCTTTGATTTCACCGACTTTAAGGGTGTTGTGATCTCAAAAAATGATAAATCGGTAGGAAATAAAGCTTTTTGGAACCCATTTTCCCAATAGATTTCCAACAGTTGTAGTTTTTTAGGCAAAATATCGAAAATGAATTTTCTATGGAGTAAAAAGAAATTTTCTCTGACAAATCTTCGTTCTATGATTCACCTGACTTTAAGGGTGTTGTGATCTCCAAAATGATAAATCGGTTGAAAATAAAGCTTTGGAACCCATTCTTCCCAGCAGATTTCCAACAGTAGGAGTTTTTTACGCAAAATATCGAAAATGAATTTTCTATGGAGTAAAAGGAATTTTCTCGACAAATCTTCATTCTATGATTTCACTTGACTTTGAGGGTATTGTGATCTCCAAAATGATAAATCGGTTGAAAATAAAACTTTTGGAACTCATTTTTCCCAGCAGATTTTCAACAATCGGAGTTTTTTTAGGCAAAATATAGAAAATGAATTTTCTATGGAGTAAAAGGGAATTTTTTTTTTTTACAAATCTTCGTTCTTTGATTTCGCCTGACTTTAAGGGTGTTGTGATCTCCAAAATAATAAATCGGTAGGAAATAAAGCTTTTGGAACCCATTTTTTCCATCAGATTTCCAATAGTCAGAGTTTTTACACAAAATATCGAAAATGAATTTTTATGGAGTAAAAGGAATTTTCTTTGATAAATCTTTGTTCTATGATTTCACCCGACTTCGTGTCGCCGTCGACGTGAACTTATCGGAACGCTAAACCGGTGAGTTTACTTGCTAAACTCTATTTTTGGAGTTAATGATGCTTAATGGATGATTAGTTTAGGCTAATTAAGGTTTAGGTGGATAGTTAGATTAGATAAGTGATTTAATTATTCAATTATGCATGTTAGGTAGTTAGATTAAATGAATTAAGGGCTAGATAAGTTGTACTATTTATCTAGGTAGTTTTGAAAATTTTCGCGGCCCGTTTGGGCGGTTAATTAAGCATTTCTGGCCTAAGTTGTTTTTTTATTGCATTTAAATTAAATTATTTAATTAATTTTGGTATTTATTTATTTATTTATTATTTTTCGAAAATTATACCGAGATGGCCGGTGGACCGGAATTTTGTGCTGATTGCAATGGTGTGGTTAATTCTACAATTAAGTGTTAAATTGTGCAAATTGAGTGGTAATCGTAATTTTGAGTATCTAAGTCAAAATTTGGGAATTTTGGTAATTATTTAGAAATTACCAGGTGACGGGTTTTGACACCAAAAATTATTTTAAATACTATATCAAATGGTGGGATTTGAAAATGAATGGTATCAATTTTTCTGGTCCGAATTGACCGTGTACCCACACACGACTATTTTACTGTGTGTTTTTAATACGAAGAAAATAGGCTAGGATTACTATTTTAATTGAGGCATTTGAGTGCAATGCATGGTGTCCTAGGTCGAGATTGAATGGTCATGTATTGGTTAAGAGAACCTGTCCTGAGCTGTTGAGCTGGACGTGTCCCTATATGGGATGCGCTACCAATGGATACCGGTTATAGTAGATTCTGAACCGATGCTCCTTTATGGAATGCCGTCGACGTAGTGACGTTGCCAAGCTCGATGGGGCGAGACAATGCCTAGTTATGCCAGAAGACCGTCGAGCTTCAAGTAGACCCTGCCCATGTGTGACCGTGATTAACAATTGGAACACCTGCTGAGTGAAATTGATGCACCGAATTATGGGACAAAATTGTGTGGCACGGAATGAGACGTGTCATAATGATTTGGTCTTATAATCGAGACCCCTTGTGTTGTTGAGATGAAAGTGTTGGCATTCCAATTGTTTGAGCATGAATACTATTTATGTTTGTGTTATGAGTTGTGTTGACATGCAGGAAGGATCTAAGACGAGGTAAATCTCCGTGATTGTGTGGCTGTATGGTTAGGACGCCCATAGGCGTATTTCCTTCCTAATTAGAGTTTAGGGGGTGAACTTGTTGAGACATTGTCTCACCCCGTCATGGGCTCATTTCTTTTTAGGTCCTTAGATGGAGCAGCGTCATGTACACTATGAGGTTTCGAGGGAGGTAGACTTCCAGCATTTCTATTTCCCAGTTTCCAGGACCGACTTGACCCATGAGCTTGTGGAGTCCACTATTTGGGTTGATGAGGGTCTACCCCACCTGGTACCTCATCGTTTCAAAGCGCGGTACCTTCATAAGCATGATAGGAGTCGAGAGGGTCCTATAGGTGGTTTTGACAAGCCTCCCATTGAGACAGGGGAATGGGAGATAGGGCACCCCTTGGATATTGACACCCCTGATAGTGCTGTGGAGGATTCGGAGCCAAGGACTGGAGAGCCTGGAGTTTAGAATCTCCGTAGCCCTTTTTTGATCTAGACTTCTGTATATAGCCCTTTTAGTAGACTTTTGTATATGACTTAGCTTGTGTATAAAGGTGTTTGGTTTGATGTGATTGTCCTGCTTTCCTATCCTATGTTGTTTGTTGTCAGGAGTTGTTTATTCGCTTTTGCATGTGCAATAAAATGAATGGGTTGGCGACGCATCTTAGGACGTCGCAAATTTTATCGACCATCGAGGGATGGGCATGCACTCAAGGATCAAGGCGTGACAATTTGAGTCTAACCTTCCATAAAAATTGTAATCAACTTGAATTTACCATAAATCTCTTGTTCTTATTCTTAGTAACTTTTTTTTCTCGATAATCATAGCTTTCTTTCACAATTCATAAACTTAAAGACCCTATTGGTGAGTAATGGTCGTTATATGTTGTAGTTTTCCTTAATCAATAGTGACAATGACAATGTTTAAATGTTTTTAATTATTGCCTTTTAAAGATTATCTAGGAAAATTGTCCAAAATGTTTTAAACTTATCGTATAGCGACTAATTTAATCTTAAAATTTTTAATTTGTACAATTTAATCAAAATCTTTTTGAAGATTATCAATGTAATCCTTCTAACTAATTTTGGCTAAAAATTGCTAATATATACACCGGCCACCTAATGTGGCGTAGCCGGCGCCGATATAGATAATTTTTAATTTTTAATTTTTAACATTTTTTTCTCTCTTCTGGTTTGTCGCCTCAGTGGTGGGTGGTGGAGGTATCTGGTCACGGGCAAGGGCATCAGTCATTTTGGCTTTCACTGGGATGATGGACCACCGAGGGAAATAGAGAAAAAGAAAAAAGAAAAAGGAAAGAAATGAAAAGGAAAAAAGAGGAAAGTGAAAAGAAAAAAAAAATGTACAAATTGTCTACGTCAAGGTTGGTTGTGTTGCGTAAAATGATCATTAATCATTTCTGGTAAAATTGGCCAAAAGGAATTGCCGAAGCCTTACTCCACTCGACCCTGCGAACCAAGTAACGTCCGATCTCTTGAGTTGCCCTGTTTTAGTTAAAGCTAAGTCTAGATTTAGTGTCCTTCGTTAGCACACGTTGCGGGCTGGACTGAGATGTCTTTCACCAATTCTGTGCTTTATTTGTTATCCCATTTTGATATCGAGTCATGAATCTGATTCTTAGAGAGCCGTCCTTCTCCCTAATCTACACTCATAATCTGTTCGACAGGTTCAGTCTCATTTTTGTCTAAACCGTGAGCATAGTTGTCCAGATCAAGTCATGTTAATTGGTTTTCAAAGTCTTTTCAATGATCGAGAGTGCTTTTTCTGCATCCTCGTTTTCTTTGTCTTAAGCCTCCGGGCTACTAATGGCGGTTGTCGGTGAGATGACGATCCTAGATCCAGGGCCTAAATGATGATTGTTATAGGCATCGGCATTGGATTGCTGGTCGTGTTTCTTCCCTCTATTTCTTTTACTCGTGTTGTGGCTAAAAGAGAGGTGCTGGCCGATGAGGGAGGTCAACACTGGTTATTGGTGCAGGTCTTGCGATGAACGTGGGCTTTTCAGTGAGTAGAGACGTTCGAGGTGGTGACCGGTATTGATGGTCGAGTATGGTGGCCGACAGCGGGGGTCTGATGAACGAAACTGTACTGACCGATCGAGAAATGTGAAGTTCTTGGCTGGAATTTCTGGTGATCTGGCGTGCTTGAATAGAAGACAATAGGAAGGGGATGATGATGGGCCAGAAAGAAGGAGGTGATAGTATGAAAATGGCCTTAGTACAGGCTTGTGTGCTGAAGTGTTGAGATGGATATTCATATTGGTAGGCTGGGGCTTGATTTGATTTCAGTGAGTTTGGGCCTAAGATAAACTTGGTGTGATTAGAAGGTAAAATGGGCTTGATGGGTTTTCTTTTGGGAATGGTTTGTCTAAAATAAGCCCAACCACGTCCATGGCCCAAGCCTGAAAGTCCAAGTTTAGCCCGGGTCCTTATTTTCAATTAAATAAAAAATAAATAAAAATTTCCAGAAAATTATAAAATTTGGTTGGGAAAATGTTAGGTTTTGTTCTCTCAGTGGAGTTCATGCCATTGATCGTTTGTTGATTCTTGTGCCCAATTGCATGCTTACTTGTGAGTGTTTTGATAGATTACACTTAATTTTGTTTAGAGATGAGATGGGGGACTAGAATTTAATAAGGGGTTGATGACATTAGCCTACTGCTTTGTGAATGCAAGTGAGGGTTGATAATAATTGATTTTAATTAATGAACCCTTAGTTTGATTAGGAGGTGGTTGGGGAATCAAATTGCATGGGCGAAATCAAATTCTCAAGCCGGATTGCTTGATCGTTTGTTGATCGATGAACTTGCTGATTGACTGTTTTGATTGAGTGCATGATGGGAATGTTGGATGAAATGGATGTTAGAAACAATTAAGGATGGTGGTGATCATGAGCTTCTCGAATACCGATGGGTGAGATTGGAGGTCTCTAGTGGTCAAGGCGACACTTAGTTTAGCTTGGTGTAATTTAGTTAATTTCCAATTAGGCTAGTTATCTCGGTTTTCACTCAATAAAACCAAATTAAACCTAGAATCATTTTTCTAAATAAGGAATTGGAATAGCTTACATTAGCTTCAACATCATAACATAGCTAAATAACAAAGCCATGTATATTCTTTATCCGACTCGTATCGAGTTTTCTTTTCCAAATTTACTTTAAAGTCATTCAATATTGGAGCCCGCATTTCAATAAATTGTTGTTAATTTCCTTACTAAAATTGTTAGGTCCAGTTTAGAATCAAATGAAAAACCACAAAAACATTTCCTTGATCACCTAGCGCCTTTGATGCCTTTATGATCATAATTGATAATCAAGATTGCATGACCACTTAGATAACAATCTTCTAAGTTAGAGATACCGAAATGGCACTAATAGAAGTTAGTGTAATAGACAAACCTCCTTGTCTTATTTGGTTCTTAATCGACTCCAAATGGCTAGTGGCTACTCCTAAGATTACATAGAATATTAAAAGAACTTTTAAATGAAAAAACCAAAATCATGTGAGATATGGGCGTGGGAGAGTCCACTTTCCTAATCAATGGACCCCTTGGATCCTTAGAATCATTTGGTTCGATGCACCATTTGGACTTTTTTTTTTTAATAGCAATACCTCTAAATCTATTCTCGAGGTCCTTAGACCCCTTGAGAGGGTTTGTGACAAGTACGACTGTATCAGACACATTGAGGTAGATCAACATTTCATCAAACAAAATCTTGATTCCAAGATAGTTTGATTTTCATTTATTAAATCTGTAGACCAACTGGCGAATCACTCACGAAGGTTATTTCTAGCAAGATCTTCTACAACTCACTTGGCAAGTTAAGCATTACTGATATCTATGCACCGACTTGAAGGGGAGTGTTGGTGTGATTTGTCAATTAAGACTAATTGAAGAAATTGTAGGGCTGATTAGTTGCTAAATTTGTACTGTTAATGTCCTTATTTTGAGGATCAACCATATTCTTAGCCTAAGATAGTGCATAGTGGTAGTTATTTCTCTCTACAAATATATATGCTATCGTATTCATTCAGAGAGGGATAATGAAAAGGGACTAATTCCTTAAAATTATCCAACTTGAGGTCCAATCCATATTTTTCTCCCAAGTTATATTGTCTTGAAAGAAAATCATAAACTTTAGGTCCAGTCCAAATTCACCCCAAACTTTTCTTTGTTTAGAAGAAACCCCCAACTTTACATTTAGCCCCAAATGTACTCTAGTCCTAAATCATCCTCTATTAACCCTTTGTCCAAAACTCGCTGTTAGTCGTCTCTAATTTTCATATCCTAGAATAATTTCATTTTAGAAATAATTTTTCATGTCACCTCGTTGATGTGGAAATGCCACGTGAAGTTTGGATTGGAACACAAGGGTAGGTTTTAAGAACATATTGAAAATTTTGGTGTTCTTTTTTAGAAAAACGAAATTCGGGGTAGATTTGAGATTGGACCTAAAGTTTTGGATTTTTTTTCTGAGACAAAAAGAGATTCAAGGTAGATTTGAGACTGAATATAAAGTTTTGGTTATTTAAGAGATAAAAAAAAAGTTGTGGAAAAATTGAGATTGAACTAAAGTTGAGGGCTTTTTAGAGAATTAGACATAATGGAAAGAGAAAAACGTATTTGTTGATCTTTAACATCCTATATTCACAAACTAATTCAAAAATCAACTATTTGTCTAATGAATCAGCTACAATTCTCGACATTATGTTTAATGGACTTCGATGTCGTACACCGTCAGTTGGGAACAAACCTCGACCTCGAGTTTTAAAATGTTCGATTATCCTATCGCACAAACATCTCTCAATCTACGTAGGCTTTGGATCAACGCCTTCAAAGGCAGCGGCTTTTCATAGCTTTAGAAAGCATTCCACCGAAACTCAGCAAGTGAATACTCAACTAAATTCTTCATATTTTATTAGTATGACAAATGCTTGCTTCTCTTCTGCAACTTCTAACAGAATATCAAAGTCCTCAAATTCGAAACCATCTATCTTTCCGAGTGGAAATTCGAGGCCCTCGACTTTTTGCTGTCAAGACTCGTGAACAATACTTTAAAGGGGCGAAGTTTAAAACCATCGGCTTTCCACGAAGTTATTGTTGAGAAAATCTGGCCCGTGCATGGACATGCTTGATCCTCGAATTTGTCGCGAAATATTACAGTCCCCAAGGCTCGTACGCCCAAATGCTATTTTGCCGCCGTAAACACGTCTGATTGTATAGTCCCAATGCCAAATATGGTCTCCTTAAAAGCCTTCGCTTGTTCTCCCAAAACCATTGGCAGAGACTCTTCATCTAGGTGACGATCTTCTAACAAACGCTTCTACGAGGCCAAAGCACCACAATTTCATCCTTCCGTTCTCGAGAATCCGTGTACACGAGAAATCTAGGATGAGCATTGGGTCCAGTTTGATTCTAGCACCTGCCTGGTCGATTCGATCCCAAGCTGATTCTCGGGAGAACTGGACAACGACCAATTTGATTTCCATACTAGGGCCAGAACAGCCAGTTCCGGAAATTGGTTTTAAACATGTTAATACTTTTGCAACCATCGAGATTTGAATCATGATTTCAGTTTGATCAACTAACCACAAAACCAGGGATCTCCTTGTAATGAAATAATGCAACTTTTCTTTTTGTCGTAAAAGTTCGAATTTTTACCCAAAACATAGTGATAAGTTGGCTTCCGGGGTACCCAAGAACCGGACTAGAACCCAATTGTTCCCGATTTTTGGAGCTGAGGGTCGCTGGCTCAGGAACTGACACACCTAGAAATATCAAATCGCTTCAGTTAGCCAATCCGATGTCTATTATATTTGGACTTCCATAGAAGGTCGGAATGTCCACTTTCAAATTGAACTCCTGTCTTGCATGTTCATGATCATCATCACCACTATTTCTTTGATCATCGTCAAAATCATAACGACGATCCCACTGCTCGTCGAGTTTTTTCATAATCACCCCATCGTCCACATTTGCAATTCCACCGACAGCCATCCCCGCCCAGACAACTTCTCCCTCACTGTGCATTATACACATTCCGATCGAGGGCTTCATCGCAATACTCATCCTTGTCGTGGCCAAAGCCGCAACCTTTGTATTGAATTCCAAATCGACTCCCTACCTATCCCCATATAAATCGAGACAGGAAAGTAGCAACTCATAGATTATCTTTCCCTAAAAATGTGTTTTTAAGTACCAAGACGTGCTTAACAAAGTTGAAGGCTAATTTGTTCGATTAACACAAAAGGGATGTGTTTTAGCTAAAAACATTTTTAAAATAGCACCCCATTCGTATCACTTAGAAAAATTATCCAATTGGAATATATGTTTATTATCAACACCAATATATATCTACTTATTTTCGTTTGATGATGAAAATATTTTTCGTTAATTTACTTTGTAAGCAATACAATAAATTATTATTAGGAATTTGTTTTTCAAATTATTGATTTAAGCGAATCAAACATACCCCAAGACTCCCTTTGTTTTGCGGAAAACAATTTTTAGGAAAACGTTGTCTGGATTTTCTGAAATTTGTTTCATGGAAAATGAATTGGTCGGGGAAAATATTTTCCATCAATGGAAAAAAGTCTTCTAAAATAGCAGGATAACATTTTCCACTTTTCAAGAAGGAGAAAACAATTTTTTTTTTTTGGTAAAGGTAATATATATATAAATGGAGCTAAGGCAATATACAAAAGATTGGCACCAAAAACCTACACTCAATCCTCAGAAGGAGACAAAGTGTGGGGGAGCCAATGTAAGAGGCCACATAGGCAAACAAGAAAGCCACAAGGGCACAACAACAAAACAAACAAGCGGGAAAGAGATAACAACAAGGCTGACCAACCCTCAGCCCCCCAAGGAAGCGGCTAAGAACGGCGAGCCAAGAAAGAAAGGAGCAACTCGCGCAAAGCAGCAACTAAGGAGCACTAGTCGACGAGAGAACACCGCAGGTCGAACCCCAACCACGCCTCGAAGCCTCTTATTCCTCGGGGTAGGAGGAACATCTTTGAATGTTATAGCTTTATCCCTCACAACCTTAATAAGGTGGTTTTTTAGAGCCGAGACCACTAAGGATTCGCCCGAAATATAATCGCATTCCTCTTTTTCCAAATAAGGTGACACATAGCTCCAAACGAGAACCGCGCAATGCAATGGAAGAAGTCCTTACCGATAAGAACTTTAAGGCCCAACCGAGGATATCTTTCCAACATCTATTCCGCCACGGGAGGTTACACTGGCAGCCCAAAAGTAGGCCGAGAAGCCGAGGTGCGACACCGAAGAATAAATTTTCGACAGAATCTGGAACATCATTGCGTAAGGCACAAACATTATAGTGGATCCTTCCATGAGAAAGAAGCAAAGATTCGGGTCAAGAGGGCGATTTTTGGTTATAAGCCATAAATTAAACGGAACCGCGGGGCTACAACATTGTCCCAAACAAAAGACGCCCAATCAACACGATCCTTCTTGACTCTAATGGAATTCCATGCTGAAGTTACGAAGAGAATGATCCGAGTGTCACAAGCACCAGTGTAAACTCGTCACGAGCCGAAGAGAGAACCGGGAGAGAGATCCCCATCTTTCCAAAAAGGATTTAAATAAACAACCCATAGAGGTAAACAGATCCGCAACAACAAAGCATTGTCGGGAAGACATAAGCCTTCACGGAATGAGCAAGGGATAAAGGCATCAAGGGGGCCACAAGAAAGCCGTGATCATGCCAAAGAGACACCGATAGGCCATTTCCAATCTTCCACACAAAGGATAAGCGAAAGTAATTCCTCGGTTGAAGGATTTTTTTCCATGCCCAAGAACAACAACGAGGTCGGGAAGAAATTCAAAAGTTTCTTTTCTTTAAGAAGTTAGAGTGTACCCACCGACACCACAACGATTCTTTATCAGTGAAAAGAATCCAAATAAATTTAAGCATGGAGGCTTTGTTGCAATCTTTAAGTTTCCGAATGCCTAGACCGCCCTCAACCTTTGGGAGACAGACATCGTCCCAGGAAACTTTGGCCCCACCCCGGCCAAGGGTCGTGCCCTTCCATAAAAATTGTCTGAAAATGCGCTCAATATTATCTATCATCGAGGACGGAAGGTTGAAGACACTAGTCCAATATGTTTGAATTGAAAGGAGTACTGACCTTATAAGTTGCAGCCTCCCAGCAAAGGACAGAAAGCGTTGCGCCCAAGATTGAACCCTGGCAATAATACGATCAGTCAATGCAACACAGTCTGCTTTGCCCAATCTAGTAGTAATAATCGGAACACCCAAATAGCAAACCGGCAGTTTCCCTTCTTGAAAACCGAAGGCCCTTAGCATCATATTACGAAGAGATGAATCCCCTCCTGAGATGAAGATCTCACTCTTGTTTTTATTTGGGTAGAGGCCGCTCCAAGAGGAGAAAATGTCCAAACCCTTTTTTAACAACGTCACCGACGCCCAATTATCTTGACAGAAAAGGAATACGTCATCGGCGAAAAGAGGTGAGTCACCTGCATGATTTGCATCTCCGAAATATTTGAAGTCATTGCTAGCAAGACAGGAGAGCAAGATTCTAGAGAAAATTTCCATGACTAAGGTAAATAGGTAAGGTGAAATAGGATCACCTTGCCTAAGTCCTCTTCCAGCAGGGAAAAAACCATGCAAATCACCATAGATAGAGATGGAATATTTTGGCGTACGTACGCAAACCATAATTAGCGAAATAATCCACTCAGGAAAACCAAAGGCACGGAGAGCAAGCTCCAAGAAATCCCAATCAACCGTGTCATAGGCCTTATGGAAATCAACTTTAACAGCACATTTTGGCAGATAAGGCTCTAAGTGAAATCCAGCAAACAACTCTTGAGCGATGATGATATTATCTCTAATCCTCCTACCCTTTACAAAAGCATTTTGTGAAGGGCTTATCAAATCATTTAAGACAGCAGCAATGCGATTAGCAAGGATTTTCGTAATGACTTTATAAATGGTATTGCAACATGCGATAGGCCTAAAATCAGTGACTGCACTTGCGTTAGGGACTTTAGGAACTAGGGCGAGGATAGTGGTATTTAGCTCCTTTAGGAGCAGTCCCGAAGAGAAGAAATCCTGGATTGCTTCCACCACCAATGGCCCCACTAAGTCCCAATTAGTCTTGTAGAACTCTACCGAGAATCCATCAAGACCTGGGGCCTTGCCTTTGGCAAGGGAGAATAAAGTATTCTTAATCTCAGATGGAGAAACCGGCTCACATAGGGACCGCACTTGAGCATCAGAAAGTGGGTGACGAACAAACGTCTTCAACTCCTGAAGCGAAGGTTTAGATAAAGCCTCATGATGAGAGAGCAGATTCGAGAAAAAACTGACAAAAACTTGCGGCACAAGAACAGGATCAGTGATAATAGCCCCCGACTAATCCTTAATGGAAAGGATCCTATTAGTAAGCTGCCTCCTCTTCACCGAATGGTGGAAAAACTTAGTATTCCTATCACCTTCTTTTAGCCATCTCACTCTCGACTTTTGTCTGAAGAAGGATTCTTCTTGATTCCTCAGATCAATAAAAACACGACGCTGAGATTTTTCCAACTCAGCAAGAGAAAGGTTGTAAGGGTCCGATTGAAGACTAACCTGAGTGCTTCGAAGGGCCTCTCTTGCTTCGACCGCCCTCACAGAGATATCCGAGAAGGCGTCTTGGTTAAGTAACTTAAGTCGAGCTTTCACAATTTTCAGCTTGGAAACAAGAATGTACATTGGAACGCCTATGATGGAGGAGTCCCAAGCCTGATGAACAATTGAGTTAAAGTCCGGGTGGTCAGCCCAAAATTCAAAATACTTAAACGGCTTCCTCCTCTGGACCGGCTGAGGAACTCTGACGATCATAGGAGTATGGTCCGAGATACCAGGGTTCAAAAACGAAGCCTCAGAGAACGAGAAATGAAGGTTCCAATTGTTGTTAACCAGAACACGGTCGATCTTCCTCATCTTCCTAGCGTCTCCTACTGAGGTGGACCAAGTATAACGGAGGCCAACATATCTGAGATCCATTAGTTCTATTTGTGCTAAGCATTGGACAAACTCATCAAAATAAGGGATCTAGTTGTTGGAACCTCCAACTCGATCGGATGGGTCTTTAATGGCATTGAAATCACCAGCAACAAGCCAAGCCGAATCCTGCATCAAGTCATTAAAGTGGAGGAGGTCCTCCCACAAAGGTCTACGATGCAGAAAAGTATGTTCACCATAAATAGCAGAGATGTAGTAGCTCACACCAGACATATTATGCTTCAGACTACCATGCATAGCCTGGTCATTGATAGAGATAGGCACAAAAGAAACAAAATCCAGGTTCCAACCCACCCAGATTCTACCACGAGAAGAATACTCATAGTTTGCAATCCAATTCCAACCACTAATTAAGGAAGCCGAGATAGAATCAAAATGTTCCTCAGGAACTTTAGTCTCAAAAAGGCCAATCAGGCAGAGTTTATTAACAGCAGCGAATCTCCTGATCTCTGCCCGCCTAAGAGGGTTGACCATGCCTCTAATGTTCCAAAAGCCAAAAAACATATCAAAAAGGATAGATGGTAGAATTACCTCTTCTTAGCCCTGCGACCTGTGGCAGGCGCTTTTGAAGCCACCGAGGGTGGTGGATCAGGAAGAAGCAAGAGGAGCTGTTCTTGCATACTTCTAACACCATCCGGAGCCGGGCCCTTTGGCGAAGGGGAACCCACAGACAAAACATCTTCATCATTTACTTCCATTTGAGTACTAGAGTTGCATATTTCATCCGAGCTTCCACCCTGAAGTGAAGAGGAGGGAGCTTCCTTCTCAGCATGCTTTTTCTTTTTCTTACCTTTCCTCTTCACTTGCTTCCACTCTGGATCGGCAGCAGGAGCTGAGGACATAGCCACCAATTCACCACCATCCTCAGATGTAGAAACCTTAGCAGTAGAGATCTTCGAAGGCTTAGGAGGAACAAGTGCGGTTGCCTCCAGTTGCAGCTGAGAATCAATCTCAGGATCGATCATATCCATGCCTGGGGTAGTAAGTGGAACTTGTAAGTCCACCATAACCTGTTTTTGACAATTTTGAGAGAGAGCAGGACCATATGGACAAGTGGGGGAGTTAGGATGCACAGATTTGTCTTGAGCAGGATGGATTCCAACACCAGCATTGAAGACCGATTAGCTTCTGCAAAAGGAACAGCAGAGTTTGTAGGAGCAGCTGTTTTACAGCTGTGGCCAAAGATACCGCACACAGGGCAAGCAAGCTGTTTCCATTCATACTCAACTTCCACTTCCACTGATTTACCATCAAGGAGCAGCTCAATAGATGGGCTGTTATTTCAACACAAACCCTGGTGAACGTTAGCATTGTCATCTGCTCGTCCACGATCCACATAGAGTGGTTTACCCACGCACCGGCCACCTTTCCAATGGATTGAGCTGACCAAAATGAAAAAGGTAAGTTCCAAGTCTCACCCAAACCGGAACCGAACGATGGATGTCTTTACGAGTTCCAAACCTGGTTTCCATTCTTTGCGAGTAACCGAGTAATCCTTGCAACTGTTATATGGCCTCCTTCAAGGATTTTCCTTCGGAACTCCCTATCTAGTATGCGCAAAACAAACAGTCCCCGCCCAATGGACATGACTTCAAACAGATTCGGACCCTAGGCTTTTTTAAGAGCCTCTTCAATAACTTTCGCCTTCCAATGAAATACCCCACAAGACACTCAAAGAGCTTGGGATCAGCAGCTTCAAGATCAGATTCTGTCATCTGTATAACTGGTTTATTGTTCACAAAGGTCGGAGGAGTATATTCAAGATCATAACCTTTATGCACTCCACTAGCAACAGCAGCCCAAGACCGAGTTACCGGGTATTCCAACTCACCCCTGCGTTGAGGGCGCTTGGATGTCGATCTACCTCTACTCTTTCCACGCGCCTTAACAGGAGCAAGAGGAGGTCGCGAGTCATTGTTCTCAATCGCAGCAGATGGGGACGAAGGATTCGGCCTCTGTTTGCTCAAAGAAGGAGCAGCCAACAAGGGTTGTCCATGAACAGGATGAACAGGAGGGGAAGGGCTTCGATTACTCGGCCCCTCATCATCAAAATGGGCCCGGAAGGGTCCGGACTCCATCAACTCAGCAGACTCGAAACAGCAGAACCGCGAACCAAAAAAACCCTAACCCATCGCAACCAAATTAAACCCACTGGAGAGCATGTACCAAGCAGCACTTAGAGGGTTTGAAGAGCAGTCGATGGCGCCCAAGATTCCCAAATGGAGCAGCAACGTGATGGTGGGTCACTAGTTCGGCAAGGGAAGCTGCGGCGAGGGCGGACCGGCAGGAATAGGGCAGCACCCAGATAGCAGGGACAACCGGCGGAACAGGGGTGTCGCGGTCAGAGCTACCGGAAACTCAGCCGAAAACACCTATTGGATCTCCCTAAACGAACAGAAGAACAGTCGGAAACCAGAGGAGAGAAACTGGGCAAAAATTCGTAACCTAGGCCAGTCGATTTCTCTGCATGGAGGGCATCTTTTGCGAAACCGTTCGGTGAAAACGTAGAGGGGACTGAGCTGAAGCTTCCCTTCGAAAATCAGCCGAAAACACCCATTGCAGCTCCCCAAACGAACAAAAGAACAACCGGAAACCAGAGGAGAAAAACTGGGCAGAAATTCGTAACCTAGGGCAGACGATTTCTCTGCTTGTAGGCCATCTTTTGCGAAACCGTTCGGTGGAAACGTAGAGGGGACTGAGCTGATGCTTCCCTCCGAAAATCAGCGCATTCCGATACCCACAGCCACGGGAATCAGCAACTCACCATATGGATGAACAGTGACTCGGGAATTCGAATTGAGAGCATCCGATGAACAGTGACTCGGCAAGGTGATTACTTAGAATTGAGAAAACATTTTCTTTACTCTCTCTTATCTCACCCCCTTCATATTCTTTCTTTTTTCCTTTTTAAAAATTATAATTTTTATATCTTTTTTTTATTTTTCTTCGGAAGATATTTTCAAACTCACTTTCAAGTTTAGGTGAACAAAAAAAAATGTTATCATTATTATGAAAAATGGATTCCTCAAAAATATTTTCTAGAAACACAACATTCTCCATGAAATGAATGGAGCCTGAAAATATCATCTACTTGATCCTGCTCAATACATGGTGATTAATGGTTATGAATGAGATTGGCTAATTGGGGAGTATATATCCCCTTTTGTCGCAACCTACCCCTAGGGGGGTGGTGGGGGAGTAAGTTTAGGAGTATTGCCGAAAGGACGAACCAAAAGCCCATGATTATGTGCGGGCTCTCCTAAGTTCATATCTCGCGTGACATTGGGGTATTTTTAAGAATTTTGCAATAAGGAGTCACTACTAGCCTATTGGGGTCGGCTAGAAACCAAGTTGGGCATGAGAGTATGCCTCGCTTCCTACGTAACCAGAGAATGTAGGGTCGGGGACTTGATTACACTAATTGACCAATTAGTACCATTTCAATACTTAATCTTGTTCATTTTAAAAGAAAAGATTTTTGTCAAGCAGTTTGGATTGATTTTATACCTATCCACTAACATGTGAGGTGATCATGCGGGTGCGCAATCATTAAAATAATAATTATAGCTACCGAGATCTTAATTGCAATAAGATTAAGCAAGTGCAATTAAACATAATAAAATATGCAAACTAAACATGCGATATAATCAAAATACAAGCAAATAAAGGCCTAATTACATTAAGAAGGCAAGATATGATAATTCCTAACCAAACCCTACATTTTTTAATTTTTGAAAATTTATATTTTTTCGAAAAAAATATTTTTTTGGGTGAATTGAGTTGGGTCCGGTCTAACCTGGTCGGGCGAGTGGGGCCCAATTCAGGACAAACCTGCCCGGGTCCGACTTGCTTGGGGGTGGACCGGTCCGCCGCTTGTAAGGGCCAGGCCTGACCAGAGATGGTTGGGCCTTTACCTGGTTGAAGGTTGGGCCTGACCGATGGGCCCGACTCCCCTAAAAAGTGGCCGTAGGCCCAGTTGACTAGCTCAGGCTTTCTAAAACTAAATAGGGCCCATGGAAGAAACCTAAATTAATCCTAAAGCTCAAACCTAAATTCAGTCCAAACCCGACTCAGGTATGCCCGGCCCGATTTGCCCAAAACCCTACCCGGTTGACTACACTCAGCTCAGCTCTTTTGACCCAGTTCGTGTCTCCTCTCTCTCCTACTCTTTCGCGGCTCTGAAGGAGGATGGTCGGGACGCCGTCGGGCGGTGGCTCTGTGTTGACGGTGGTGGCGATGCGGCGGGTGGTGGCTGCGGGCAGTGAGGGGTGACAACATTGTCGGGGTTTGTGAGGATGGGCGGCGGCTGTGTTGGAGGCGACACTAATGGAGTCAGGCAGCAATAGGGACGGCTACGTTGGGGATGGAGTCGAGACGGAGGTGACATCGACGGGCCAGCGAGTAACACGACGAGACTTGTGTTGGAGGCCGATGGACGCGGCAACGAGTAACTCAACACGACGTTGGGAGGATGGGTAGAGACAGTGTCAAGCCCAGGCATTGTCGCAGTCGGGGTCGGACGGTGGCAGCTTGGTGAGCAACGGTGATTCTGCGCGGTTGCACAGCTTGGGGCGACTAGTAACTCCCGCAAAACTCTAGATCTGCTTTCAGCTCTCGACTTCTCCTCTGGTCGGCTGGCTTGATGTCGGGACTACGTAGAAGCAGATTGTGGCAGGCGACAACGACGTGGCGGAGATCTAGTGCAGTGACGGCGTTGGGGAGTGTCGACGGCGCCTCCTTCCTCCTCGAATTTTCCCTTTCTCAGTCTGTTTCCCCCTCCGTTCTCTCTACTCTGCTCTACCCCTCTGCTATTGCTCTTGGTTCCCCCTTCCTCTCCTGTGGTGCCCCTCCCATTTTTCCTCTGCTCCACTGCTTTTCTTCCTTTTTTGCTTTCCCTCTCTTTTTCCTTTTTTTGCTTTTTTTTTCTCTCCTGCTGCTGTCTATCCCTTATCTTATCCGCTCTACCCAATGTCCCCTGCTGTTGCTGCTTTTGCTTTCTGCAGGTTTACGCTCGAAGGTGGCTGGAAGAGGAAGAGCTAGGGCGTGGGCCGAGCCGAGAGGAGAGTGAGGTTGGGCCAGTGTAACATCCTAGATTTTCAGTCCTGTTTTCTACTGAATAAATCAGGCATTTCATTGATGTGCCTATAAGGCTGTTCTCAAAGCTGATCACTCTTGAGATAACTAGATTATTTGGGAAAGCCATTAAGGAATTTTAATGCAATAGATTTGAGAATTCGACCAGGAATCGGCTTCTCGACTGTAATTATCTTTAGAGGCCATTACGGCACAGTTAAAAATCGATTTGAGATTAGCGATAGGTTTGTTCGACTAAGATGTGTGGCTAATCGTGGGTGACACCACTAAATTAGAAAATTCTCATCGACCGATCCTAGACTGATTCTTTTGTCGTTTTCGTACCTTGTGTTCGTAATTGAATCATCGAGATTTTCACGACAACCGAGAGTCGCCAATGTGTCGAGTGGGTTCATTGTGGTTCGAAAAAAATCGACCACGAGTCATTTGCATTAAAAATCTCTAAAAACTATCCGGTAGCCTAGGTCACGCTAAAAACGCGCCGAATGGAAATTAACTGCAAATTCAAGTCAGATTTTAGAAATCGAAGATTTTGTCATGTCACAATAAATTCTAGGAACGTCGACTTAGTCTTAGAAGATTTTTCTGCAACCTGAGACTTTTTGAAAAAAAGTTTCAAAAAGTAGGCGTAGGACCCTTTTGTTCAGAAAAAGGGCGGGATTATTTTTTATTGCAAATTTGGGAAGCATGATGGATCCTTAGGTGGGGAAATATATCAATTGGAACATGGAGATGTCAATTGAATTTATAAATGCCATATGAGGTTGGATTGTGAAGGAATTGAGTTCAATTGAAGCCATTTGCTTGCAAATTCGTGTGCCCCCATTCCTTATAGTCTTTGGACCATTTCAAGAAGTTGTGGAGAGTGTTTTGGTGGCTCAATGACAGCCATAGGACCTTGGCTTGATGGACAAGCTCAAGGGGGACAAAAATGTGGAAATTAAGGATGGTAGGCCCCCATCTTTACTTCTTTCTCTTCCTCTCCTCCAAGGCTGCCGTCCACCCTACTTCTCTCTCCCTCCATTTGCCTTGTGTGACACTAGCAAGCCAGAGCAGAACCAGCTGTAGCCCGTCGCACACTGGAACACCGTTGCCACCGCACACCCTCGCCGTCTCGTCGGAGCTGCGCCGCTTGGCCCATTCGCATCCGTCGCCCTTGCTCGCCCCTCACGCCATTCCAGCCTCTGTCCAACTGCCCGTGGAGCCAAACCGGAGCTTGTCTAGCTACCGTGAGCCGCTGTGGACCGCCTTCCAAGCCAACGAAGTCCCCCACCGGTCCACCGTTGTCCTCACCGCACCAAGCTAGCTTGTTTTCTTCTGTTTTGCAGCCCCTTTTAGCAAGCAGAAAAGTGGGTTTCAGAGCAACTCCCAGGCCCATTTTGAGGTGTTTGTGGACCTCGGATCCTAGGCTCACTTTGGAAAAAGCGACCTCGCTTCGTTCCCGACGTTTCGATCCAAACGGATTGTTAAACAAGTGAGTTTTGCTCACTAATCCTTGCTTAGTAGAATAATGATGTTTATGGGTTGATTAAATTTAATTAAGTGCAATTAAATGGATAGATTAGATTAGAATAATTAAATTAGGGAATTACCTATGCATGTTAGACAAATGGTTAATGTACTTAGCAAGTAGACAAGTCCTATTATTTATTGAACGAGTCTCAGTAATTTTTCAGGCTCGTATCGGCTTCCAATTGGGCATTACGGGCTTAAATTGGATTTATTGCTATTTAATAATTAATTTTTGTAATTATTTAATTATTTAATTATTTTCCGAAAATTAGACTAGGATAGTCGGTGACCGGAATTTCGTGTTGATCATAGTGGTGATCTCTATTTATTTAATTGAGTACCTGATTGCGTAAATTGAATGAAATTGTGTGGATGAGTGTTTTACTTTAAAATTGATTAATTTTGGCAAATATGAGAAATTGATTTCATTGTATCATGTCGGCTCAATGACTGAGGATGTCATCTAGGAGAAAGACATAGTATTGGCTTGATGATTCAATCTGTCATCTCGGAGAATGCACGTGGCTCGTTGATAAGATATATCGACTTGGAGAATGCATGTCGCTTGATGATTAGTTATATATATCACCTCAGAGAATGCACGTGGCTCGGTGATAAGGAATATCGTCTTGGAGAATACACGTGGCTTGATGATCGGTTCCATCACCTTGGAGAATGCATGTAGCTCAGTGATAAGGAATATCGCCTTGGAGAATGTACGTGGCTCGGCGATTGGTTCTATCAGTTGAGACTGGATAGTAATGGCTAGAATGACTGGGAAATGGTCAGATTGACATGTAATCAACCATGTCGATTGATCGATGTTTTGATTTGTTGTGATTGTTTGGGTGCCTATTGAATTGTACTGATTTGCAGGTGGAATCTAAGGCTAAGGTAAGTCCTTTGACCCGTGTGTGCATAGGTAGCCCATATGGCATATTGGCTTCCTAATCGAGTCTTAGGGGGTAGAACTTGCTGAGACGTTGTCTCAATGGTTATTATATAACCAGTTCAAGTTCCTAAATAGCAACACCTCCACCTCCTTGTCCTCCGATGCACTTTGGTATACCTGAAGAAGTCACCGAGATAAAAACTCACTTCCCTATACACCCTCACCCGGAAGGATTAGAGTATGTTTTAGTTAAGTCAACCGTCTGGGTTGATGTGGGTAAGGACACCCTGAGGCTCCACGAGTATCGGTCATGGTATCGTGAGTATCATGATGGGTGAAGGGAGGGTCCCATGCTAGAAAGTGAAGTACCTCTGTTCATTTTAGAGGAAGCGTTTGGGGAAGGAACAATAGATCCCAAGGATGGAGCGGTGACCGATGCTAAATATCTTAAGCTCGAGAGTGACATCGACTCTCCCAAGCAATCGGCAGTAGACTCCAGCTGGAGTATGCCAGAAGGAGAGGTTGAACAAGAAGAGGTGTACCTAGAGGAGGAACCCGAGGAAGAGGAACCCGAGGAGGAGGATCCTAAGGAGGAAGAACCTGAAGAGGAGGATCTTGATGAGGAACCCGAGGAGGATCTAGAGGATGATCCAGAGTACGACCCGGATGAGGACTGAGGTCTCATCCTGTTTGCAAACCCTGGGTTGGGAACTGATGTGTGATAGATCAGACTTTAGTGAATAGTATTGTAATATATACTATATGGTTTGCTTGTGTAAAAGTGTGGTTACGGTGGGCACGTACTTGAGGATCGGGGCATGATAGCCAGGCTGCAGCGTGCGCGCGCGCGAGAGAGAGAGAGAGAGAGAGAGGAAAAGAGGAGGGCCGGGTTGGGCCAAGGCCAGATTCGGCTCGACTTGCCCCCTCTCGCGTCCCTTTTTTGTTGTTTTTTCTTTTCATTTTTTTTTTGTTTAAAAATAGGCATCAACAACTGCCCCTCTTTGAATGTAACCTCGAAGAGGTTGCATTCAAAGACAGAAGACACCTAAATTATTTTAGTAGTTGAGAGACCCTTATTGCATAGGCTCGCACTAGGTCGAGTTATGGAAACATGTCGTGTCAATAAGAGGAAGAAATACCTTGGGCTATAGAAGCACGCTGTGTCATAAGAAGAAAGAGAGACTCCAAGCTACAAAAGCACGCCGTGTGATAAGAAGAAAGAGAGACTCCGAGCTACAAAAGCACGCCGTGTGATAAGAAGAAAGAGAGACTCCGGGTTACAAAAGCATGCCATGTCATAAGAAGAAGGAAGACCCCGTGCTACAAAAAAATGCCGTGTCATAAGAAGAAGGAAGACCCCAGGCTATAAAGCACACCGTGTCATAAGAAGAAAGAGAGACTTGGGGCTACGGAAGCACGCCGTATCATAAGAAGAAGGAAAGACCCTGGGTTACGAAGCACGCCCATGTTATAAGAAGAAAGAGAGGCTCCGGGTTACAAAAGCACGCCGTGTCATAAGAAGAATGAAGACCCTAGGTTACAGAAGCACGCCGTATCATAAAAAAGAAAGAGAGATTCCGGCAACAAGAGCACGCCGTGTCATAAGAATAAGGAGAGACTCTGGGCTACAAAAGCACGCCATGTCATAAGAAGAAAGAGAGACTTCAGGCTACAGAATCACGCTGTGTCATAAGAAGAAGGAAAAACCCCGAGCTACAGAAGCATGCTATGTCATAAGAAGATAGAGATGAAGTCTCATTGTGTAACAATGGGTTTTGACCGAATTAAAAATACATGGTTTGAGGAAAACTCATGAACCTTTGTAGATGACATGGTTTAAGGTTGAACATGAACCTTTTGAAAATCGTAGTTCAAAGACGGACTCATTAACAATTTAAAATTGTGGTTTAAGGATAGGCTCACGAATCTCGTGATTTAAGGATAGACTCGCCAACCTTGTGGTTTAAAGATGACCCACAAACAGTGTGGTTAAGGATAAACCCACGAACCATGTGGTTTAAAGATAAACCCCGTAATCGTGTGGTTTAAGGATGACCCACAAACCTTTGGAGACGGCATGGTTTAAGGCTGATCATGAACCTTTGAAGATGACATGGTTTAAGGTTGACCATGAACCTTGTAGGCTTTTGGGAAACATCCGCTAATCCCTTGAAAACTGCATGACTGCACTGGGGAATCCTGTCAAACTCAACTTGAGCAAATGTCATTAGGGACGACATCAAGAGATGTGTAATAAATAAACAAGCTAATCAAGCTAAGTCCAACTGCTTTAAAAAACATTCGATGTCAATCACCATCATGTGGTGCAAAATTGTCATCTTGCTCGGGGATGTATTGATATGGCTAGTATAAGTACCTAGAGGGGGGGTGAATAGGTATAAAGTGTAATTTCTTATGATAATCGCACAATACTAGACAGCTGATAGAAATGAGACAATTTTTCTCGTCAATAAACAAACAACAAACAAAATAAGACTGAGAGTAGGGAAGAGAAAATTGAACACAAGGTTTATAGTGGTTCGGCTTATTTCAAGCCTACGTCCACTCTTCTGCACTGACAGCCCACTGGCTGGATTCCACTATGAACAAAGAGATATTACAAGATCTTGTTCTTCCTTGATTTCTCGGTGTAGAAGATCTACCACACTCCCTCAAGGTATCACTAAGTATAGACTCTCTTTGCGTGTACAGTTTCGCCAATATGAATCGACTAATAATCAAGGAGCTTCGACTGGAATTTCTCTATCGAGCACACCCTAGAACAACTGGAACGTCTTCCTTTTATACTCCTTTATGCCATCATACCCGTTGGCACTTACCAAAGGAATTCTTCCAATCTTCCCGTTGGACAAAATCAATTAAGAAGATTATTCGAGCTATTAAAGGAACATGTCGATAGCCCATCAATCCTGTTCGCCCATACAATAAGGATCTTGGTTTCCAAGAATGGAACCTTCCAAGAATATTTCGTCAATCATCGGATCTTCAAACGATCTTGATTTCGAATAAATAATCCGTTATATCAAATCCAGCCAAGAGATCTTCTCCAGTCGATAAGACCAAATCCTTAACCAAACACTTTAGCTCTGGATCGCCTTCGTCGCTGGATTAGAAACTGTCAATGAGAATAGTCTTGAGTCTTAAGTCTTGTGTGCTGAGTCTGATGATCTGAAAGTCTTAAGACTCTAAGTACAAGGGTCTGCACAGCTTCCAGACTAGACTGATATAAACGTTTTGTCAGCTTCAAAACACTCTAGAGAGATTTCTCCAACATGTATCATTAATCATCAAATTTTCTAGGAGTCAAGTTCTTATCATAACGGCTATGACTCGTGAAAGAGGCTCATTAAGCACGCAAAACTAGAGCTTCTTAGTTAGAAAGGGTTTCTTACACACTCTCAATAAAATGGTTGCTTTATCCCATCCATTCACGTGGGAAGTAACTGATTGTTGAGGGTATTTCACATAACCTATATCAAAGGCTTTCAGAAACATCCACAATGAGCCCAATTTGATCGATCAAGAAGGTTTTTTTTTAAAGGACTGCAATATAGGTTTGGTCATGGGCTTACACAAAGAGATTATTGCTTTGAGGCCAAAAAAGGAACATTTGTCGCTATCTTCGTTGGGTTTACAAATCAAGAACTTGGAAGATAAAACAAGATATAATTGCTGCCACTCCTTCAAGCGGTAGCTTCTTTGTGGCATTCTCATTTTCACTTGAACCATCTCAATCAGAAGAGATTTCGAAAGAGGGTTGTAATGTTGGCTCGGGAGAGGCTCGAAAGGCTTAAAATTTTTAAGAGGGTTTTTAAGAGTTGGTGATCATCATGGTATCGTGACCAAATCACTCGATCTTTTGAAATCATTTAGCTTTTGAAACACGGTACATCTCAAAAGTCCCTTAACTAATCATTTATGCATGGGAGCTTTGCTCCTTTCTCTAATTTCCTTTGCTCTTACAATGATTTTTTTTACGTAGGCACTTGGACTTTGGTAATTTTTCTTTCACATAAGATGCAACCTTTTGTCTCTTTTTCTTGACGGGCATTGGTCTTGTTTTTATCAGGCACATTGCTTTTTCATGCCCCCTAATTTTGTTGAACTTTTTGCTCTTTGAACTTTTGGAGCTCTTATGACTTTCGAGATGTTTTTTCACGTTTTCTCGTAAATATCGATTGTATGTGGTCAATCCTTATGCTTTGCCCCAGTGAAGGGAGATGATCACCGCTCGAGATTTAGAAATGAACAATTAGGCCCAAATTGGTTTAAGTAACGGATATTAGTGTTTGGGTAAAGAAAGAAATGCTCTTCTTCACCTTGTGATGAGTCGAGCTTTGATGAGAATTCCTTTGAAGCTATCACTAGAAGATTGATGCAAGTGAAAGTAATAGAATTTTTCTCAATCATTTGCTCTACAATACGATCGTAACCTCCTATGCTGCCCCAATGTAGGGTTTTCTTGACAGGCGTACTTTGAAGGATTATCCTTATTTGGCCCAAAGGGGTAGCAAGAGATTAGTGCAATGCTTGGGATTGATGAAGGAAATGCCTTTATCATTTCAATCTTTCCGCTCAATACGAATGAATCATTCATCCTAAGAGAATGTCGCTCTTCACTAAACTCTCAAGAGTGTTTGAAGGACGTGTTTGGAAGTGGCTTACCTTTCTTCATCCTAAGCACTTCTTGTTTGGCATGATTAACGTTTCACCTTTTACTCTACTAAGATCATTTGATTAGATCAATCTCCATCGGGAAATTTGATTCAAAATGAATAACCCACAAAACGAGAAAACAATATTGAGATAAAAAAGATGTTCAAAAAGTTTGTAGAAGTTTTTTTTTCTTAATTATTCATTTTTTTGTGCTTGTCTCTAGGAAAGCGCCAAAGGTTCTTTTTTGTAATGGAAATTCTCCGTTTTGTTTTCTTCATCCTAAGCACTTCTTGTTTGGCGTAGTTAACATTTCACATTTTACTTTGTTGAGATTATCTGAGTAGATCGATCTCCATCGGAAAATTTGATTCAAAATGAATAATCCACAAAATGAGAAAACAATTTTGAGATAAAAAGGATGTTCAAAAAGTTTGTAGAAATTTTTTTTTTCTTTATTATTCATTTTTTTGTGCTTGTCTCTAAGAAAGCGTCAAAGGTTCTTTTTTGTAATGGAAATTCTCCATTTTGTTATTTGTTTTTTGTTTTCTTTTTTTTTTTTTAGTTAATTTTGAGAAGAATGGTACTTACCTGTGGCATGGTGACTCAGTAACCCTATAAATGTGAAAGAATATGTTAGTGCAAAAATCTTTAGGGATTAAAATGTTGGAAACGATACATTATTACCATTCACTCGCTTTTATCCTTTGGGTGCTAACATTCTTGGATTCACCCTCGTGGATATTTGGTAACTTGACATTACCTTTCACTTGCATTTACCTTTAATTGTTTGATGTTTTCCTATCAAAGGAAAAAAAGGATTCATGTCAGTGACGCTATCAAAATGAGCAATTGGAATCGACACAATTTACCATTCATGTGTTTTCGTTCTTCAAGTATGAACTTTGCCCAAAGTGGCTAGGGTTGATTGAAAAATGGCTATGTGGCCCTGATTTTATCCATGAAAAGCATCTCTTTATTGTATACAACAATTTATGAAGTTCAATTCTTGTTTTTTCAAGTGCTCTTTTCGAAGAGACGTTTAATTGATAAAGAGCTTGAAAAAATTAAATAAGGATAATTAGATGTGTTTTTCAAGATCTTGCTTTGAAAAGAGAGGGATTGCTCATTGTTTTCACATTTGAGGATATTGTTCTTTAGATGCTTTGCCCATTTATTGCCTACAAAGAAAAGATTAGACATATTATTTCCTCGCTCGAGTGGGAAGCATTTAGGAACTATACACATCCCTTTACGCCAAAATGGATAGTCAGGTCTTAGCACGATTCCTTGATGGAAGGCGCTACTTCTACAATCAAGGTGCAACTTTTTCCCATTTATCACCTTGTAAGAATAGAAGATGAAACATGTCATCTCATACTTAATTAGGTTCAATTGAGGAACGATACATCATTTCTTGATGAATTTGATAATGTTGTTCTAGCACACTTCATTGGTGGGGAAATGAGAGATTTTTTTTTCTAAATCAAACGTTGCTCTTCCACTATTTATTTGACAAACCTTTGTTCTATTCGAATCTTTCTTGTACCAAAGAAAAGGATGTGTCATTTTTTTATGCTAAAGAGACTCAAGTTTAGGAACGAAATACATCGTTTTCCAAAGTCGGATGATCAACATCCCAAGGTATCTCTTATGGAGGAAGGGATAATATTGCCCCTTCCGTCTCATTTGATTTTTTTTTTTTAAGATGAACATGACTTAATAATGCTCCATCGCGTTTGTTGGAACGTTACAAAACTTGGTGCTCTTAATGTCTCCTTGACAATGAAAAGAAAGTCATGTCAGAAACGGTATTAGAAATGGATAATTGGAATCGATACAGTTTCCTATTCCTTCGAATTCGCCTTTTTGGATGCTTGGTAACTCCCTTCATTTGTCTCATCATGCAAAGTGAACGAGATCAATAGGCTATTTTGGCACCTAAGGCTGTTGACACCTAAATATTTGCCAAAAAAAAAAATTCATTTTCGAAAAATGGAAAAATTGTTTTTCCACAAAAATATTTCATGTTAAATTCTCGCATATAGATTACCTAGGTGTTTAGTATATTTTTTTAATGGAAGATGTTTTTCCTATAAAAAAAAAAAAAAAAAATTAATTATATTAAAAAAGAATAAGAAGAAAAAAAAGAAGCAAGATGGGGCCAATGATCTAAATGTGACTAGCCAAGCCTAGAAGGTCAAATTGTAATTAAAACGGCAAGTTGGGGCCAAAATGCAATTTTCAAAAGTTGAGGGACCAATTCGAAAATTTTGTAAAATCTCGCCCGAGCCCTTAAATCATCATCTTGGTCCTCAATTAAGTTGAAATTGAACTTGCGCCAGGTCGAATCAATCAAATTGGGCCAAAAGGACCAAATTTGCATTGAATTGCATATTTTCGGATAAGAAAATTACCAACTTTAAGGGACTTTCTTGTAAAATTGGGTGGGCAAAATTGCAAAATCTAGTCGAGATCTTAAACTACTATACATGAGCTTGCTAATTGATCAAAAAGCATAGCCAAATTCATGGATTAAAGTGCCCAAACCAGCTAACAAATTCCAGTCCACAAGTTGGTCTGAATTCGGAGTTGCTGAGTAAGCAACTTGGTGGCCCCATCATATCCTCCTCAGTTGCCCAAACAGCCTGATCTTTGCACGTGATAGAAGACCATAATTAGTAGTGCAAGTGGACAAAAATTTTCCAAGGATAAGCTGCTGAAAGCACGGGAAAGTCATAGCAAAATCGGCACACTCAACATTTGCAAAATTTGAAAATTTTGACTAAGTTAGTGGACTTCTTAGTGGGTAGGCTTGGCAGGAGGGCAAAAAGCCAGTCAAGTGTGGCATCCAAAAAATTTTGCTGACCCTTAGATGTGCAATGGTATGTAGCTAAGTGATGGAGGTATCATTCGGACTATGTCATTGGTGCCATTTACGGATATTGATTTGTATTATTGTTGGACCGATACGCTACTTTTGGTAATGGTCCGACCGTAAAAAATTATCCATGTGTAACATCACTACTGAGACCCTCTTCCACCTACATTCGTACCCTACGAACCGAACCTCCTATGTACATTGCTGCTGCCCCGTATAGTCACGTAAATAAATATATTTCAGCCCACGCACTTGCTGAAATTAAGAATTTAATTTTGGAGAAGTTGGATCATGCACGAGGACCCTGCACGCCTCTCCATTTTGTGAATCAGCAAGTAAAGAGATGAATTTGAATCACCGTACAGTCTTGTCAGGTTCTTTCCCTATGCAAGAATTTTAGTCATGAACAAGTACATTTGATGGATTGAATGAAAGGAAAATGGTTGGACCACGAAGACCATGGGATCGACAATGCTCCATGCACGTTATTCCTTCAAGAGTCAATAAACTTGGAGAGGTTGACTTCCTTGCCACGTTCACTGCATGGAGATGGGTCTGCCAACAAAAGCCACGCAACCGAGACCTCATGCCAGTGGGGAATTCAAGCGAGGACAGCTGCACGAAGGGGCAGCCATCGAGGCCCATGCGGCCAAAGGAGATGGACACGTTTCCTCCACTCCGCCACGTTCACCGCCTGGCTTCGTTGGATGATGCCACCAAATAACCTGCATGCAGTAATTAGATTAATTAAATAATTGAAAAGCAAAGTGCTTGTGTGATTGAGAGAGAAAGGAGAGAGAGGAACTGAGCAAAATAACCAGCAAGCGAGAGAGAGTTCGAGCGAGCGATCTGCGAGAGAGGGCAGCTATTGGAGTGTTATGCCTTAGTGCTGCTGATGTTGCTGATGTTCCTCTCGTTCTAGTTTTTCTTCTGTTTGTTTTTATAGCTAAGTTTGTTAAATTATGCAGCTGGTATTTTCGTTACTTTTAGGAAGTGAATTAACACGTTTATGTGCGGTTATATGTTGCACTTATGTAAGCAGTTAGTGCTTGTATTTAGGGACCAGACTCAACAGTTTCTCTAAGAACTGATGTATGCAAGTCTTGTGCTCTGTTTTTCTGTGCTATCTTCCTTTGTCGGAGACCATAGCCTCTGCTTTTTGTTTTGTTTATTGCTTTGATTAGTCATAACAGTGGTATCAGAGCATTTCGATGATCTTGAGGGACTGTGAAGTGAGGTAAGCAACGAAGCATGAAGAAGTAAAAGATTGATGGAGGCAGGATCGAGTGGATTCTCTGCAATGGCTGCTCCAGTATTTACTGAAGAGAATTATCAAGCTTGGGCTGTTAAGGTGATAGCATTTCTGGAGGGTCACGATCTATGGGAGGCTGTGGAGGAAGATTATGAAGTTGCTCCACTTCCAAATAATCCGACCATGAATCAGATCAAATTCCATAAAGAGAGAACCACAAGGAAAGCCAAGGCAAAATCTTGCCTGTATGCTGCTGTCTCGCCTACTATTTTTACAAGGATCATGAGGTGTGACTCTGCAAAGGCTATATGGGACTTCTTGAAGGAAGAATATGAGGGAGATGAGAAGATAAGAAGTATGAAGGTGCTAAATCTCTTGAGAGAATTTGAGAGACAGCAGATGAAGGATTCTGAGTTAGTAAAGGAATACTTTGATAGGCTAGTTGGGATAGCTGATAAAATCAAAGTTTTAAGGACTGACTTGAAGGATGAAAGGCTTGTTCAGAAGATCCTGGTGTCTCTTCCAGAGAAATTCGAAGCTACCATAGCTTCTCTGGAAAATACAAGGGACTTAGCTTATATAAAACTTGTAGAGTTGTTGAATGCTTTGTAGGCACAGGAGCACAGAAGACTAATGAGAAGAGAAGATCATGTAGAGGGTGCATTGCAAGCTAAAGTAAAGCCAAATGATGGAGGCAAAGGGAAGAAATGGATTCAGTTCAAAGGAAATACTGGTGATTCGAGGTTTGTACCAAAAGAAGGAACCTCTGGTGGGTCTAGCAAATGGAAGAAGAACAAAAAGCTATGTCAGTACTGTGGTGGAACCAATCATCAGTTTTTTAGATATTGGAGAAAGCCTAATGCTAGGTGCAGAAGATGCCACAAGTTGGGTCATATGGAAGCCATTTGCAAAGAGAAAAATTACTAGAAAGCAGGAAAAGCACAAGTGGCAGTAAATGAAACTGAGGCAGAGCACCTGTTTGTAGCTTTAGTTTGTGAATCTTCAGTCGAGAATGATACATGGCTGGTAGATAGTGGCTATACCAATCACATGACTGGCAATTTGAAGCTATTCAGGAATCTAAACAAGACAGTCAAGTCCAAAGTCAGAATTGGCAATGGATAGTACATTGAAGTGCAAGGTAAGGGTATAGTTGCTATCGAAGGAAATCGGGAAGTGAAGCTAATCAGGGATGTTCTCTTTGTGCCAAACATTGATCAAAATCTGTTAAGTGTTGGTCAATTAGTTGAGAAGGGCTATAAAGTGAAGTTCGAAGGAAATGAATGTCTCATTAATAATGAAGACAACAAAGAAGTGTTGAGAATTCCAATGAGGGACAAAAGTTTTATGCTCAAGCCACAAGAGATGCAACAGATGGCTTTGAAATGCAAAGAAGAAAATGCAGAGCTATGGCATAAAAGAGTTGGGCATGTTCACAGGAGGAGTATGCTATTTATGCAGAAGAATAGCTTGGTAGATGATTTGCCAAGCTTGGAGGGAGAACTTCCACAATGCAGAACCTGTCTTCTTGGCAAACAAGCCAGATTTCCCTTCAAAGAAGGAGGCTCAATGACATGTAAAAAGCTGCAGTTAGTTCACACAGATGTATGTGGAACTATGTCTGAATCCTCTCTTAATGGTAGCAGGTATTTTATTACCTTCACTGATGATTTGACTAGGATGAGTTGGATTTATTTTCTGCGAGCTAAGATTGAAGTAGCTGATGTGTTTGTGAAGTTTAAAGCCTTAGTTGAGAATCAGAGTGGGAAGAAAATTAAAAGTCTTAGGTCTGATAATGAATCTAAGTATACAGCTCACAAGTTTAAGCTGATTTGTGAGCAAGCAGGAATTGTGCAGCAGTTTACTGCACCTTACTCACCTCAACGGAATGGGGTTAGTGAGAGAAAGAAAAGAAGTATTATGGAGATGGCTAGATGTATGATGGAAGAGAAGAAATTGCCTAAGAGGTTCTGGGCTGAGGCAGCTGATACTGTTGTGTTTCTGCTAAATAGACGCCCACAAAGCCTTAGAGAAATCAACACCTTTCGAAGTCTGACAAGGTGTTAAACCTTCTGCAAATAATTTGAAGGTTTTTGGGTGTTTGTGTTACACTCATGTTCCTAAGGTTAAGAGGGACAAACTAGATAAAAAGGCAGAGATTGGGATCTTTATTAGATATAGTCTTCAATCAAAAGCTTATGGGATTTTCCATCCCATGACAGGGAAAGTAATTGTGAGCAGAGATGTTATCTTTTTATAGGAAGATGAGTGGAATTGGATGGAAGGAAGGATTGCAGAACTGCAGCACTTCGAAAAACAACCTGCAATAGATGTGGAGGCTAATGAAATTACAGAGGGATTGGAAGACAGTATAGATGACTTACCAGTGAGAGGCACAAGGTCATTTGCTGAGATCTATGAAAGAAGCAATGTGGCAGTGCTCGAACCATCTAATTTTGTGGAAGCCAAAGAAGATTAGAGGTGGATTGTAGCAATGCAGGAGGAGATTGCAATGATCCAGAAAAATCATACATGGGAACTTGTAGACAGACCACTAGATAAGAATGTGATTGGGGTTAAGTGGGTGTTAAGACAAAGCTTAATCTTGATGGTTCTGTCAATAAGTATAAAGCAAGACTGGTTGTGAAAGGCTATGCTCAAATATGGGGAGTAGACTATTCTGAAACATTTGCTCCAGTTGCAAGGCTGGATACAATAAGACTTCCATTAGCTGTTGCAGCAGAGAAGGGATGGCCTATCTTTCAGTTAGATGTCAAGTATGCATTCCTAAATGGAGAGCTTGAAGAGGAAATTTTTGTTGAACAACCTGAAGGTTTCAGTATTAAAGGGCAAGAAGAAAGTGTGTACAGATTGCGCAAAGCTCTATATGGACTGAAGCAAGCTCCAAGAGCTTGGTATGAAAAGATAGATCGATACTTAGAGGATTTTGGTTTTGTAAAAAGCTTAAGTGAGTTCACTCTTTATGTCAAGAAAGTGAATCATAGTGTGGTAATTCTGTCACTCTATGTAGATGACTTATTAGTGTTTTATCTAGATTTATGAGTAATCCTAGTCAGCTACATTTGATTGCAGCAAAGAGGGTCTTGAGATATCTAAAAAGAACCTTGTTCTTTGGTGTGAAGTTTTAGAGGGGTCAAAAGTTTAATTTACAAGGATTTTCTGATAGTGATTGGGCTGGTTCGATGGATGACATGAAAAGCACATACGGATATTGTTTTAGTCTTGGTTCAGCTTGTTTTTCTTGGTGTTCCAAAAAGCAAGACATTGTAGCTCAATCTACTGCAGAAGCAGAATTCATAGCTACTACTGCAGCTGCAAATCAAGCTTTGTGGCTAAAAAAGATAATGAAGGATTTGTGGTTGAATTCCAGTGGCTGTATCGACATCAATGTGGATAATCAAGCTGCTTTAGCAATATCACTGAATCTAGTTTTTCATGGCAAAACCAAGCATTTCAAGGTTAAATTCTTCTTTCTGCGTGAGGTGCAACAAAATGGTGAAGTTAAGCTAGTTTATTGCAGATCTGAATATCAACTTGCAAATATGTTCACAAAGCCACTTCAAGCTGGAAGATTTGAGTTATAAAGAAAGAAAATTGGAGTTTGCAGCAGCAACTGATCCAAGAAGGAGTTTGTTGGAGTGTTATGCCTCAATGCTGCTGATGTTGCTGATGTTCCTCTATTCTGGTTTTTTCTTTTGTTTGTTTTTTATAGCTAAGTTTGTTAAATTATGCAGCTGGTATTTTCATTATTTTTAGGAAGTGAATTAACACGTTTATGTGCGGTTATATGTTGCACGTATGTAAGCAGTTACTGCTTGTATTTAAGGACCATACTCGACAGTTTCTCTAAGAACTGATGTATGCAAGTCTTGTGCTCTATTTTTATGTGCTATCTTCCTCTGTCAAAGACCATAGCCTCTGGTTTTTGTTTGTTTATTGCTTTGATTAGTCATAACAGCAGCGAAGGAAGAGGGAAAGGAGACCGCCCTCCGTCCGTGCTCGTGTGAGCTACCGCCATCGGTCTTCGCCGCCGTTGAGCTGCGTCCAAAGGCTTGCGAGCTTCTCGTTCAGTTTGTCAATTGAGCTTAGGAGCGAGGCAAGTAGAAGTTCGTTAATCTATGTTATGCATGCTGTGATTATCTGGTGAAGTACAAGTAGACCGGAGAAGGTCTGAATTTGATATTGCATGTTGCATTTGAGGCTTGCATGTCTTGAAATCTAAGTGTGAGTGAGCTGTGATTGTTGAGTAAGGTGTGATGGTGTGTGCCGAGTGAAGAAAAGGTGATGCATGTTGAGTTATAAGAGCTGAGATGCAAGTATGTGCTTTGTACCGAGTTGTGAAGGATTCTAGGTGAGTGAAAATGTACTATGACCACTCATGGACGTTGTGCAAGTGTGTCAAGATGCTACATGATGAATTTACAGTAAAACAAATGGTTTGATTGAGCTGGAAATGAAGAGAAAGGCATTAGATGTTTTCCGTCTTAAAGCAACATGGATAGAAAGTCGTTTATATTGTGTCGCTTTAATTTCTAGAGATGAAGATGAGGAATATAATCATTTTACTTAAGACAACATCCATTAGATTGAGTTTAACTCATAGTCATAGCTATATGAATACAAGAACGTGTAGATAGAAGCAATTCTTTTTAAAACAGAAATACTGTTCCGCAGAAAACGGCCTGACTTTGATGATTCCACGAATTTTATGTATTTTTCTAGATAGAATTAGACTTCAAACCCTTAATGAAAATTGTAGGATACATCCTTAGGAATAGCATATCAAAATTTGAGAATAAATGGACAAGGTTTGGTCGATGAAACGTTTTTCTTTGTAAATGTTAAATCTGGAAGTTATTACAGAGTGTTAGTAAGGAATATCAAAATTAATACTCTTGATATAAAATGAATCTGACTTAGTGTTCTTCATGAAACATTTTCCTTTAGGTCTTGTTTATAACATATCCAAATTTCAAAATTTTCTGAGTTCATTTATGGGTTATTCCGAAATTTTCATTAAAACTGCACATTCTGGTTTTTAAGCTGTTTTACTCTGACTTTGCTCAACTAATTTCAAAAGTGAATGCATCTTGAGTAGTTATGTGACATGATGATACTGGCATTGGCATATCATGCAATTTTGAGATTTGATGAGACTCAAGGGACATTTTTTCTTTGCATTGAAAAGTGTTTTTGGAAATTAAGATGCTAATTGTTGCCATTGGACCCTCGGGTCAACGATGCCCCAGGAGTCAGGATGCCCAGAGGTTCGAATGAGTCGATGCCCTTTGGATGCCTGGTTGTATTATGAATACATGCCCAAAGATTTTTCCCCGGGAGTGTCGGGATGCTCGGTTGTATTATGATACATGCCCGAAGGGTGAAGGGTTATATTATGATGCATGCCCGGAGGTTAGGGGTAACCATGTATATGGTCCCCAGTGATTTCTCGTGATGCCAGGTGGGGTGTGAGATACCCTAAGGTTCAAATGAGTTGATGCCCTTTGGATGCCCGGTTGTATTTTGAATACATGCCCGAAGGCTTCTGCGACGCCAGGGATGGGTGCGGAATTCCAGAAGGACGCAAACATTGGTCCTCTGGGGGGTTAAAACCATTTGAATGATTAAATCTGATGATTATATTAAGCGTGAGTGTGGTCTAGTTATGGGACTAAATTGTACGGCATTGAATGAGACGTGTCATTACAGTTTGCCCCTATGATCGAGACTTGTGTAATTAGACATGATGCATCTTGAGGGTTTCGAAATTTCATGATTTTGATGCTTGCTTATCCATTGATTACCTGTTTTTGTCTATCTTGCATGAATATGGATATTGATGGTATTGCGTGATATAGCTTAATGAATCTTTTACTACTGAGTGGTGTACTCATCCCGTTTTGGGACTAACATTTCAGACTAAGTCATGATACCTCTGCTGCCACCGCTACCAGCAGATGGACCGAGTGATTGAATATGACAACGAGGAGGAGGATAGTAGAGGAAGGAACTTTTGGACGCCGACACTGATCAATGAACTCTAAGTATACGACTATTGGAAAATATGTCGGTCATCTTTTGAAATATAGCCGAGTATAGAAAACCTTGGTTTTTTGGTGTACCGACAAATGATGTCCATCTGGTTTAAGTAAATAAAAGTGTTAGGCTTTATCTTATAAAAATGTTTTGTTTGTGTGCATCGTTTTCTGAATATAGGGAAGGGAGTTGTTAGATACGCTTTCATCATATTTCTGCGCAGGGACCGATCTAAAAGATATAAACCCCCAGAAGTTATGGACCTATTATAATTCTATGATATCAAAGTGATATATTATTAGGACAAGAGAAAGGTAAGAGCACTGTGGCAAACCAAACGGATCGGGGGCCGTTCGAGGGGTGCCACATAAAGAGATTGCTTAATGCAGTGGATAAGATCTATGAAGCATGCTTGTTTGAGGGATAAGAGGCAGAAGACAAGAAACACAAGGAGGAGCTCGGGATTGTGCCCAAAAAAACCCCTCAGAATCAACTCCAGAAAAACAAGAACCCAGAAATTCCAGATCAACCTTCAGAGAGAAAAGTGAGATTTTCACAAACTTGCAGCAAAAATTTTCCAAAACCTTCAACTAGAGATTGAAACTTCACTCAAATATCTTTCCAACCATAGGTCACACGTCCAAAATGGAGATTGGGAAGACCTCCTAAAGCCCCCCGAAAAGATACCCTCCTGGCGGGCCAAGGGAGTCCTAAGATTTTTCTAAGTGTTGAGCCCGGTTGGTCTTGAGTAAGGAAAAGCGAGTGTTTTTCAGAAAATGGAGAGATAAATGAGGAAAGCCATCAATTACAAGACAAACTATAATATATATATATATATATATATATATATATATATATATAGTTTGGGTTGGTTTTAAGTTGGTCAACAAAAGAGGTTCAGAAGCCTAATTTTGGAGGTCAACGAAAACCTTCGTTATTAACTTTTTCTTCTGTAGACCTCATTTTCAGTTTGAAGGAGCCATTTTCCATGTGCCCCCCGGATGATAATTTCTCGTTTCCTCGACTAGGAGTCACTTGAAAACGAAACTAGGAAGCAAGGTAAGCATCTTAGTTGTATTTTTGTTTGAGTTTGAACATGTTTTAAACACAAAAATCAAGAGGAAAACTAGTCTGAAGAACTAATTTTCGAGGTTGAAATATTTCTTAAGTGTTTAAAGCCTCTGCAATACCCCAACATGCTTGACTTGTTCCTCTCCCTTTGCATGCGTTTTTTTGTCGTTGTCACTTTGATGAATGTTACATGGGAGTATAAATAATGCATAGGACAACCCGGTTTAGTCTTTAAATCTCCTTGTGAATGATGAAATCGTCCATAACGTGAGCCAAAAACCAAGCCACTCCATATTGAGACATGGTTGGCCAGCATAGATCATGCATGTACGCTTCTTGGAGAGTTCGTTTTGATGCGTCCAGTTAATCGTTTTCAGTGATGTTCATTGCATTTGAAAGTAAATGTTACCTATTTTCATCCGGATGGAGTAATATTTCATATAGATGTTGCATGTGATGGTTGTCAGGGCTTCAATCTGGGCATTTGACATGGCTGTTTGACTTGGGTTCAACACCAGATTTGCAAAACGGCTCCAACCCGCATATTGGAGGCCGTTTTCAGTTTGGTTCTTGCATGTTCTAAGCTGTGATTTCTAGCTAAACTTGTTCTTTACATGTTATAGTATATCCTTGATACTTTGCTTTCACATGAGATTGCTTATGGGTCGAGATTGAAGGCCACGAACATGGCCCGAGGAAGCCGTTTTGAGGTGATTTGATGCAAGCCAAGTATTCGACAAAATGTTTGAACCAAATTTCGATCTTAAAATAGTTTATTTGAGCTTGATTATTGTGATATTCATGTGCTGTGTTACTCCATGTTAGCATAGATCGGTTTAAGGAATTATTATTAATATTTTTTTAAAATATATATAATAAAAAAAGAAAATCTGAAAATTTCAAAAAAAATATCAAAAAATGTTAGATAGTATCAAATTAAGGCAAGAATGACATATATGAAATTTTATTAATTTTATAAGGTCCTTTTTCCTAATTTAATGCCATTTTGATATTTTATAATCATTTTTGTAAATAATCCATTTTCCATAGATTAAAATTATTTAGAGTAATATCATGCATATTTAAATTCTCATTTCGCTCATAAGGGTCCTGCCCCGGGGCGTAATAACAAGGCCATGTAATATTATTTGCCCGACTTGTATCGGGTCTTTCTTTTCCGCATTACTTTCAAGCCCTTCAATTTCTTGGATGTTTATTTACCGCACCGCTTTTCAATAATTTGAGTGTAAATTTTTTTCTAAATTATGTTAGGATTAGTTTAGACATTAAAAAAAAAACTTTAAAAACTTACAAAAACATTTATATGGACACTTAGTGGTTTCATAAAGATTATAATTGGTAATCAAGATTGTGTGGCCATTTAGATAAACAACCTTCCAAGTTAGTGGTACCGCAAGGGCGCTAATAGAAACATTGGTGTAAACAAGTCCCCGTTCCTAGAGGAAATCTCCGGTTGCGTAGAAATCGAGACAACACTCCCGTGTCTTAATTGGTTTCTAGCCGACTTCAATAGGCTAGTGGCGACTCCTAGAATTACATAAGTTGTTAAGAACTAAAAAACAAAAATCCAACGTTGCGCGAGGTATGGGCTTGGGAGAGCCCACACCTAATTTAGGGCCATTGGTCCGCCTCTTTGGGCAAATACCCCTAAACCTTCTTCCTTTTTCCCCCGAACAAGAAAGAGAGGTCGCGACAAAGGCATTTGCGTCATTTCCTCCAAATAAAAAAATTTCCTAGAACGGAATTCACTTCTCTATGTGGTCAAACATGAGAATGTCAAGGAGCATTGAGAATAACCTGCAAAAAGATGACAATGTTAGTACGTGATTAAGAGAAAATGATCTCTCAATGAGGTCGCTTCTTACAACAAAATTGAGGCGACAAGTACATGCCCCATAGTCCTCATTACGGGGTTTTAGTATTTCATCAAGATTTTATCATAAGAGAAGACATCATTGAAAAAATCGATCCATGGCCATCAATCGAATGTCCACTCTTATTCGAAAACTTTCATATGCAAAAGTGACATTGATTTTTGAAAAATTGATTTGTGATTTTACTCATGGAAAAATGACATGACTTTTATTTTAAGAAATCTATACACAAAATACTATATGAATTTCAATCCCAGAATGTGAGAAAGAAAGAATTTGATCGAAAATATGACCTCAATTTTTTTGTGCACCAAAATATAATCTTGATTTGAAAGAATCTTTAAACAAAAAGTGGTTTTGAGCCCATAATTGAGAATTTAGACAAAGTCATATGTTCAATGGGGCTAGATCAGATAGGCTTGAAATTTATAGTCAAGGTTCATTATCAAGAGTGCTTACCAATTTTTTTGATTATAACCCTACATCACTAAGGGAATTCGATTGATTTCCGCGAATTTCAAAATGGAAGTTCAATACAAAATGAGCAAATAAAAAGGAAAGTGATACTTACAATGGGGGACGACTTTTCTCTCCCTTTATTTTTTTTTTTAATTACATAGACATACACATGGGATGTGATTCGATTTTTACTCTAAATGACTCAAAATAGAGCCATAGGATCACTGGACCAAACTAACAAGATCGCGGCTAGATCGTGTTACGCATGACTCTGGCTTCGTCAAAAGGCTGACCTGTGTCTCGTTGTCGTAGACCAAGATAGGGACCTTTGACATCAAGAAAGAAATTTCAAGGTTAAAATGGGTGACTCGTACTACATGATTGTAGTTGGAGTGGTATTTATCTCAATACCATCCTAAGTGATCCTATGCAGCTCAGGTCCGACGGCAGGTAGTGTGTCATGGCGTAGTGCAATGCAAAGAATATATGCACGACAGTCTATAAGCAAACATCATTTCAAAACTTCAAAATATAAATATTTATTTCCAACTCCACACCTACAAGACAAGGGGCTAACAATCATTCCTCCCTTTATAACTCCCATCTTACAAAAACATTTAACACTCACATTAGGAACATACCTAATATCCTCATTGCTAAGCAAAAATGTTTTTTGAACAAGATCAATTCCAGTCTAAGTCCTCTAAGGTCAAAAACTAGTTTCCAGCGGAGTCGCCAAGCTGTCGCGACCTACCCCTTGGGGGGAGGAAATATGTTCTGGGGTATTGCCTAAAGGACAGACCTAAGGCCCATGATTAGGCGCAGGCTTTCCCAAGCTCATACCTCAAGTGACATTGGGGTATTTTTAAGAATTTTGCAATAAAGAGTCGCCACTAGCCTATTGGGGTCGGCTAGAAACCAAGCGGGGCATGGGAGTATGCCCCGTTTCCTATGCAATTAGAAAATCTAGGTCGGGACTTGATTACACTAATTGACCAATTAGTGCCCTTTTCGCACCTAATCTTGTTCATTTTAAAAGAAAAGATTTTTGTCGTAGTTTGGATTGATTTTATACCTATCCACAAACATATGAGGTGATCATGCAGGTGAGCAATCATTAAAATAATAATTATAGCTACCGAGATCCTAATTGCAATAAAATTAAGCACGTGCAATTAAACATAATAAAATATGCAAACTAAACATGCGATATAATCAAAATACGAGCAAATAAAGGCCTAATTACACTAAGAATGCAAGATATGACAATTCATAACCAAACCCTACATTTTTTAATTTTCAAAATTTTTAAGTTTTACTTTTTAAATTTTTTTTCGAAATAAAATTATTTTTTTGGGCGAATTGGGTCGGGTTTGATTTGACCCGGTAGGGGGCGGGTCATGCCCGGTTCGGGTCAAACCCACTTGGGTATGACTCGCTTGGGGGCGGATTGGTCCGCTTGCCCATAAGGGCCAAGCCCGACCAGAGATGGTAGGGCCTTTACCTGGTTCAAGGTTGGGCCTGATCGACGGCCCAACCCCCCTAAAAAGTGCCGGTAGGCCCAGTCAACTAACCCAGGCTTTCTAAAACTAAATAGGGCCCATGGAAGAAACCTAAATTAATCCTAAAGCCTAAACCCAAATTTAGCCCAGACTTGACTCAGGTATGCCCGGCCCAATTCGCCCAAAACCCTACCCGGTTGATTGCACTCGGTCTGGCTCTTTTGACCTAGTTCTTGCCTCCTCTCTCTCATGCTCTTTCGCGGCGCTGAAGGAGGATGGTCGGGACGTCGTCGGGTGATGGCTTTGTGTTGACGGCGACGGTGACGCGGGGGGTGGTGGCCGCGAGGGGCAACGACGTCGTTGAGGTCTGCGAGGACAGGTGGTGGTTATGTTAGAGGCAACACTGACAAAGTCGAACAGCAACAGGGACAGCTGCGTTGGGGATGGAGTCGAGACGGAGGTGACACCGATAGGCCAGCGAGTAGCATGATGAGGCTCGTGTTGAAGGCCGTCGGACGCGGTGGTGAATAACTTGGCACGGCGTCGAGAGGATGGCAACGACGGCATCAGGCCCAGGCGTTGCCACAGTCGGGGTCGGACGACAATGGCTCGGTGAGCAACGGCACTTTTGCGCGGTTGCACAGCTTGGGGCAGTTAGTAACTCCCGCAGATCACCAGATCTGTCCTCAGCTCTCGACTTCTCCTCTGGTCGACTGGCTTGACGTCGGGACTACGCTGAAGTAGATGGTGGTAGGCGACAGCGACGTGGCGGAGATCTAGTGTAGTGGCATTGTCCTCAGATTTTCCCTTTCTCGGTCTGCTTCCCCCCTCCGTTCTCTCTGCTTTGCTCTGCTCCTTTGCTGTTGCTCTTGGTTCCCCCTTCCTCTCCTACGGTGCCCCTCCCCCTTCTCCTCCTCTCCGCTGCTTTTCATCCTTTTTTGCTTTCCCTCTCTTTTTCCTTTTTCTGCTTTTTTTTTCGTTCTCTCCTGTTGCTGTCTTTCCCTTATCTTCTCCGCTCTACTCGATGTCCCCTATTGTTGCTACTTTTGCTTTTTGCAGGTCTATGTGCGAAGGTGGCTAGAGGAGGAAGAGCTAGGGCGTGGGCTGGGCTGAGGGGAGAGTGAGGCTGGGCCGGGCTACAGCATGAGAGAGAGAGAGAGAGAGAGAGAGAGAGAGAGAGAGAGAGAGAGAGAGAGGAAAAGAGGAGGGTCGGGTTGGGCCAAGGCCAGATTCGGCCCAACTCGCCCCCTCTCGCGTCCCTTTTTTGTTGTTGTTTTTCCTTCTTCTTTTGTCTGTTTAAAAATAGGTGTCAACACCCTTTCTAAAGTGAATGAAGGAATCTCCTAATGTCACCTCGTAAGTTTATTATTTGTATGGACATCATTGTCTTTTGGCGGGTCTGCATTTTCAGACCTTCTCGTGTAACCAGAATTTGACCTTATCAGTAGGAAAATCAATGGTTTTTGATGCCCTCAGTCTCTTGAGCTCATTCAAGGAATAATTTTATGTAGTGGAGGATTGGTGGTCAAGGGCAGAGATTTGAACAAGATGTGACCGTTACAATTCTTTTTAAGATGACGAAAGAGCAAACGTGAATTATCTCACATTGAAGAGAGTGTAGCTAGTCCAACCACAAGCGGACCAAACGGGCAACATATATTTTCTGTATAATAAATTCAGATGAAAGTTCTATAATAAGCCTGCTCAAATAACATGATTCTAGACATGCCACTGATTTATGGATTATGTTTGAATGATTACCATCCCAAGCAAAGCATGTGTCTCAGTTCAACATAACAATTAATTTTGCCTCGCCATGGCTATCATCTAGAGAGTGATATTAGCTCCTGATTTGTTTGTGCACAAGTGACCAACCTTATCTTTGGATATCTTTCACATTTTATGCCTTTCGTCAGTAGATTTTTAACAAAAACTTTCTGACATCACTCCCACTATCCAATTAAATCATTCATATTGCAACTCTTATGCTTCTCCAAGTATTATGAAGTTCACCTCCATGCATTCATAGAAATAGGAAATGTCAGTTTGTGACATTCTTCCCCACTTGATAGCATTGCGGGCTAATTTGTTGCTTCTTTGCATTCCCTAATTGTCACTGCCTCTCCCTAGGTCCTAGATGAATGGCCAATGCTCACCCAAATGATATTCCTTTTATAAATAGATTCCTAACATAAATTCTATTCCACCACTCTAACAATTTAGTTGCTTCTCCCGATTTGATTGAGTTATGTTATGTACCTTTGTAAGATTGGGAAATGGCAGACCGAGGCATACATGATAGCATTAGTTCCACATGTGAAACATGTTAGCTGACCTTTTTTTTTTTTTTTTTTTATTTGGTCTTGCCTTTTCTTTGTCAGGTTAACTTCATTAGAGATGAAGATTTTTTATGCATAGGACAGATTCATGTGGTTGTAAATAAAGCGTTCCAAGCTCTGTCCCCGGTCACATGGGTGTCCTCTCTGTGCGGCCATTTCACCTTTTTTTCCGAAGAGTTTTGATTTTCATATTTGCATTACAACCTAAAGTTGAACTACACCTATCCTAAAACGAATTGGATTGGTTAGCTTTCTTAATTGAGTTCCTTTTACGGTGGCTCCCCTTTTCATGGTGCTATCTCCATTTACCACGTGAAAGCGTGCCTTTTTTCAGCACATTGTGTTGTTTCGGGCTACGCCAGGTGAATTTTTTAATCAACCTTTGCCCATTCTTGTAACTGTTCATCTTCTTCGAGTGGGGATGGTTGGCAAGGCCAAATTTGGTTGGCGAGGGGCTGGCAAAGGTCGCCTTAATCAATGACTATCGAATTAGATGTGTCTTTCCGGCGGTCGTAGCCCTTTGCACGCTTTAGCAAAGGGTTTGAGTTCTTTTTTAATAGAAAATTATATAAAATACGTCTAAAGCCCATAGCCAAAGTGTTTTTTGCAAAAGATTACTTTAACCTAAAGGTCTTTTGCAAAGAGTTTTCATCAAACATAATTTGCATTTTTTCAAAGAGTTTTGATTTTCATATTCGCATTACAACCTAAAGTAAACTACACCTATCCTAAAATGAATTGGATTGGTTAGCTTTCTTAATTGAGTTCCTTTTTATGGTGGCTTCCCTTTTTGTCTCCATCTACCAAGTGAAAGCGTTCCAAGCTCTGTCCCCGGCCACATGGGTGCCCTCTCCGTGCTGCCATTTCTCCTTTTTTTCCAAAGAGTTCTTATTTTCATATTCGCATTACAACCTAAAGTTGAACTACACCTATCCTAAAACGAATTGGATTGGTTAGCTTTCTTAATTGAGTTCCTTTTTACGGTGGCTCCCCTTTTCATGATGATGTCTCCATTTACCACGTGAAAGCATGCCTTTTTTCAGCACATGGTGTTGTTTTGGGCTACGCCAGGTGAACTTTTTAATGAACCTTTGCTGTCACGCCCCGATCCTCGGACGCGCGCACATCCTTCTACTTGGTCGATTTTAGAATGCGATATCCCAGGACTATGTATCGCCGACCCTTTCTTTTTATTAAGCACATGCGAAGCAGTTATAAATCCCGTACAATAAAAAAATGGGATAGGAAAGTAGGCCATATTTTTCATATTGAAATTCATAACCACACTTTCATTAACAGACAACTCATAGTATATTTACAATACTATTCACAACATACTTGTCTCACACCTATCTATGCTAAGACGGGGTTTACAAAAGGATGGGGATCTCAGTCCACATCCGGGTTATATTCAAGATCCCTCTCTGGATCGTCTTCTTCTTCAAAAGTCTTTCTCCCCTTCAGGTTCCTCTTCCTTAGCTTCTCCTCAGGGTCCTGAAATGGTTATTCAATAACCAATGAGACCACGTCTCGCCGAGTCCCCGCCCTAAGACTCGATTAGAAAGCCAATACACTATAGGCCGCCTAAACACAAAGCACGAGTTGGAGGACTTACCTTGGCCTCGCATTCCATCTACATATTAGTACAGTTCAATAGGCATTCAAACAATCACATCACCGATCGAAGCATCGATCGAATCGACCTAGTCAATTTCATATCAGTCGGACCCTTTCTAGGTCGTTCATCCTACTTCAAGCAATTCCTTAAATTTAGTGGCTTTACGGTCCCACCCGACCCTCTCAAGAACTAGTGGCTTTACGGCCCTACCCGACCCTCTCAAGAACTAGTGGCTTTACGGTCCCACCCGACCCTCTCAAGAACTAGTGGCTTTACGGTCCCACCCGACCCTCTCAAGAACTAGGGCTTTACTCGCCCCACCCGACCTCTCTAGATTCAATTTAGGAATAAATCTTAAATTCACTCATAAATTACTTTAGCACCAAATAAAGCTCAAATAAATAAACGGACTGCACCACGACAATCAGCACGAAATTCCAGCCACCGGCCATCCCGGTTGAATTTCCAGAAAAATAAATAATTAAATAATTAATTTCGAAAATTAAATAAATAATTATAAAAATCCAATTTAGGCTCATAATGCCGAATTGAATACCGAGACAAGCCCGGAAAATTACCGAGACTCGTTCCATAAATAACATGGCATGTCTACTTGCTAATATCTATTTCTAACCACCTATCATGCATCATTAAGTCTCTAATTTAATTGATCTAAACTAATCTAACCACCTAATTGCATTTAATTAAATCTAACCAACCTTAAGTATAATTAGCAAACTAAGAAAGCTTTAGTGAGTAAAACTCACTTGATAAGAACAAAGACCAGATCACCGCAACGGCGACGCGACGGCGGCCGAAATCGGGCTTTCGAAACCACCGGCGGACTTGGACTGGCCTTGCTTGGCCCCAACAAATCTCAGCCCAACTGAGATTTGTTCTTGCTTTTGGGCCAGACCCAAGTTGGGTTGGGCCTGCTGAATTTCTGGACTGAATTTACTTGAGCTTCAAATTGCGGGCTGGACTTCAATTGATTGCCGGAAACTGGGCCTAGAAAAAGACTGGGCTGTTGGACTCTTGCGGGCTTGAAATGGCCCTCATTTGGACTGAATCTTGCTGGGCCCGAATTGCTGAAAGTGCTGGACTGGAGACATGGCCCAAATCGCTAGAGTTTGCTGGGCCGTTTGCGGGTGGTGGGCTGCGCTTTGCTCGATCCCACGAGCTGGCTTCGAGGATGACGACACGCCCGAGGAAAGTGCAAGCCACGAAAAGGGTGCAGCTGGCCGAGACGGTGGGATTCGATTGAGACAGCCTCCGCGAAGCAGGGATTTGTTCGTTGAAGGCGCAAGCTGAAGGAAAGTCGGACGCGTGGGCTGGCGTTGCGGACGAGATGCAGTCAACGAAGGGGCTTCGGCGTGGCTTGAAGTTGACTGAGAGAAGTTGGATCGCGGACAGATGGCGCGGATGAGGGGCAGTTTCGCTGGACTGCTGGTTGCTGACTTTTGGTGGAGGCTGGCGTGAGTGGCCGACCAAAGTTGATGCTGCCTTCGGTGAACTGATTTTGAAGGCACGAAGGAAGACCGAAGATGAGTGGTCTTCGCTGGAGATGCTGGCGTGCGACGCTGAAAATGGGCAGCTTCGGTCTTTGAGATTCACGGGTGTTGCTCAGTCAACAAACGAGGCCATCGAGGAAGGCTCTGACCGAAGGGGACCAACGGTAGTGGGGGCTGGCGTGAACTTCAGTTTTCGAAGAGAAGAGCTGCAGGTTCTCCACCGAAGAAAAATGAAAGCGGAACGGCAGAGAATCAAGAAATCGAGAGGAAGAGGATGGGGATGAACGGTGGGGTAGGTATGAGGGAGATATTAGAGATAGATAAGAGATGGAGGGCTCCACCAAGGCTGATATTTTGCCAAATATCTTTCGCTATCCTAAGCCCAAAAGATAATCCCTGGGCTCCATGATCCACCAAGACACTCTCCTAGACTTTCCAATTGGCCCAAAATGGCCAGGAGGAGGTGGGCACTGAATTTTAAAAATCTCACTTCCAATTGGAAATTCATCCCATCCAAATTTCATCTCAACCGCCTCATAAAATCAATTGGCCCTCCATCAATTATTTCGGCATTTTTCCTCACTCAAGTATCCTTCATGTTTCTCAATTTCACAATTGAAAACCATCTTCAACATTTTCTGCACTAAAATAACCCGGCGACGACTTTTTCCCAAAAAGTGTCAGTTGTTAGAAAATTCTTCTGAGACTGAGTCGACACTCCTAGAATTTATTGTGACATGACTGAAACTTCAATTTCTGAAATCAGACTTGAATTTTCAGTTAATTTCAACTTGGCGTGTTTTTAGCGTGACCTAGACTATCGGGTAGTTTTCATAACTTTTTAAGGCAAATGACCCGTGGTCGATTTTCTTCGAGCCACTATGAACCCACTTGACTCAATGGCGACTCTTGATTGTCGTGAAAATCTCGAGGATTCAATTACGGACACAGGTACCAAAACAATAAGAAAATCAGTCCCAGTGTCGGCCGACGAGAATTTTCTAATTCGGTGGTGTCACCCACGATTAGCCACACATCTCGTTGATCCAGTATCTCGATTTCAAATCGATTTTGAACTGCGCCGTAATGGCCTCTAAAGATGGACACGGTCGAGAAGCCGATTCTTGATCGAGTTCTCAAGTCTATTGCCTTAAAATTCCTTAATAATTTTCCCAGATAGTCTAGTTATCTCGAGAGTGATCGGCTCTGAGAATAACCCTATAGACGCGTCAATGAAATGCCCGATTTATTCAGTAGAAGACAGGGTTGAAAATTTGGGATGTCACATTTGCCCATTCTTGTAATTGTCCATCTTCTTCGCGTGGGGGTAGTTGGCAAGGCCAAATTTGGTTGGCGACGGGCCGGCAAGGGTCGCCTTAATCAATGACTATCGAATTAGATGTGTCTTTCCGGCGGTCATAGCCCTCTGCTGGCTTCAGCAAAGGGTTTGAGTTCTCTTTTAATAGGAAATTATATAAAATACATCTAAAGCTCATAGCCAAAGTGCTTTTTTGCAAAAGATTACTTTAACCTAAAGTTTTTTTGCAAAGAGGTTTCATCAAACATAATTTGCATTTTTCAAAGAGTTTTGATTTTCATATTCGCATTACAACCTAAAGTTGAACTACACCTATCCTAAAACGAATTGGATTGGTTAGCTTTCTTAATTGAGTTCCTTTTTACGGTGGCTTCCTTTTTTGTCTCCATCTACCACGTGAAAGCGTTCCAAGCTCCGTCCCCGGCCACATGGGTGCCCTCTCCGTGCTGCCATTTCACCTTTTTCCAAAGAGTTTTGATTTTCATATTCGCATTACAACCTAAAGTTGACTACACCTATCCTAAAACGGATTGGATTGGTTAGCTTTCTTAATTGAGTTCCTTTTTACGGTGGCTCCCCTTTTCATGGTGTTGTCTCCATTTACCACGTGAAAGCGTGCCTTTTTTCAGCACATGGTGTTGTTTTGGGCTCCCCTTTTCAGCACATGCTTTCTTATTTGTTTTATTAAGTTACCATGTGTAATGTATAACTCAATCATTTCCATTAACCATCATTCATTTTCACCTAGCCCCTCAAGAAAATAATCTAGCACGACAGTTTCATTTCAAACTTTGATATCCTTCCTCTTCATTCTATGCTACCAAACATGATAAATTAAAGGAGTATCAACTTTATTCTCATTAGAAAATGCTAGATTTACTATAGCTGAAAATTGATTTACTAACTAATATGTCACACTACTTGTTTGTTGCTTGAGGCCCGCTTGTCTAAAGGGTCACTTATAATCCTATACGTTCTTTAGTAAATTAATTTTATAAATTAGTTTTATTAAATCCAGCATTCCCTTTCCATTAAAATCCAGTCATAGTTTGGAATACCAAACGAGGCTTAAATTATTCTCTATGGCCCACTTCTTATGCTTTTGACACGGCTCTGAAAAATTACCTTAGGGTTTTGATAAGTTATGTACAAAATGGACACCAAAATGGGGTGTTAAAGAGTGCCAGATGAGTTGCCTGGTTTGTCCAAACGCTGGGCGAGCTATCTTCTTGCATTCTCCGATAGTCCGTCCCCATCTGCAAGGCTCCACAAACACTTAGAACATCACGATAATCATAAACTTGTGCCTATATCAAATTCAATGGGAAACTTCGAGCAATAATCAAACAGCTTATTCATTTGCATTTTCTTTTTCCTTCTCAAAAGCCATTCTGCTATGAAGACCAAAGTAAAGGCAAACGAGAGAGGTAGATTCGACACTCGTGGTTTGCTTTAGACAATGAGGGGAAGATGCTATTATAGAAAATTTTCTGATTAGAATTTTTTTTTTTTCCTTTCGCTTAAAAGTTGTGTTGGAGGATAGAAGCTCTCGGTTTGCAAACTCTTTGATCGTCTGACCTAATGATTAGTTAAGTTCGGTAGATGGGGCATCGCGGCATTTAAGAGCAAATTAATAACCATGTCGGCGTTTCCGTTGATTTTTCTAGCTGCAGGATCAATTTGAACGAAAAGGTATATAGTCCATAAATCCAATTGGGCAACAAAGAAATTCCAAAAGTGGATTACTTGCAAAAGTTTGAGGAGTACAGGTGCGGAAGTATATAGTGTAGGAATCCAACTGGACAAAAAAAGAAATTCCAAAAGTTGATTACTTTTGCTAAAGTTCGAGGAGTACTGGAGCCTTCATCATTTTTCTTTTCTAATTTTTTAGTTTGATAGCTCTGTTGGCCGGTGCAATCTAATAAAGGTAAAAATTTTCAAGATATTCACTCGAAAAGTTAATAATTTAATTTTTCCCCCATTACTAAGCCTCTTGTTGATGACTTATACATGTGGAAATCTTTTACTTTATGCTTGACTTAAATTTATATGTAGGTGATATTCATGTTAATATAACCTACCAATAAGATGTTTAGTTTGAGGATAAGGAAAATATGGCCCATTCTTTTTTGGAATTTCAAGAATTATCACAACAATCGATCCCAATTGCCTTGTATGGGCTTTAAAATTAAGCAAAAATAGGATATGTCGCTAATGTAAAGGTAACTTTAAACAAGTCGATTTCAGAGTTTTTAACTTCTCATTCTCTTACTAATCATCAAATCAAGAATGGATAATACTAATTTTAGAAAAACATATTTATATTGATAATGCATTGTTTAACTACTCTAAAATTAAGTAATGATTCTGATTGGTTTGCTAAAAGTAATTTACTTTGAAAGTTCATAATTCTCTCATCGCTCGGCCAAAGCAGCATCAGTAAAAAGGGACCTTAGAGCATCACCTATGTTGTTTCACCGCACATTCATCTGCTCTTCACATTATAATAAGTACAGAAGATCCTTATTCATCATTGGCATCGGTGCACCATTTTCTTGGCTCTCTTGAGAGGGGGTTGATGATCATGGACGAATCCATTGTCACACCCTAAAACTACATAGAATGGGGATGACACGGCCGTCCTTCCACATGAAGGACGCAGCCTCAAACACAACTAATAACATGATATCAAATTATATATATATATATATATATATATATATGTGGTATATATATATATATATATATATATCTCAACCACATATATATACATATCAGATAAACCAACAGATTGGTTGCAACATCAGAGTTTCTATAATCCACCAAAAAGAAATTTACAATTAGAACTCAACCGGTCCAACCATTAGCAAGAATTATGTGCACCACTTCCTTAAACCATACCCAAAAATAGAACACCTAAAAGTTTCCCAACTGTGCTCTCATCCTACTAGTTGCTAACTTTGGGACCTAAAAACATGAAAGATGAATGGAATGAGCAACCACAACTTAGTGAGTAGTACATACCATAAAAGCATATCAAACTTCCACATTACATATTTAAAACTCAAGACATGGCTCATTATCGCCAAACAAAAATTTAATAACTTGCTTGAACAAAATGTGTTATATGTTACCTCAACCTAGCTATATCAAATAGCAAAATTTCTCATTCATCCATAATAAAAAAACAAGCATCACCAATTTGATTCATTAATCGGACTCATCCTATCTCATATCGATGGTTCAATCCACGTTTAATATCCAAACTCAAGGCCCTAGAGGTGGCTCCCACAAAATTACATTATCATGTAGCACTTAGCCCTTGACCAAATATAGCAATAGTACAAGGCCCTAGACGTGGCTCCCATGAAGTTACGTTATCGTGTAACACTTAGCCATTTATTATGCATGTCAATAGTGCAAGGCCCTAGAGGTGGCTCCCATGTGACTCGAGTCACCATGTAGCACTTAGCTCTTGACTACAAGGCCCTAGAGGTGACTCACACGAAGTTTCGTTATCGTGTAGCACTTAGTCTTTTACCTATTCACAATACATTTGATTTTTTCAGCACAACACATATCATTTTTCAATAGTCATCACATGATCACATAAATCAATTGTACCAAAACAACATGCATAACTCTTCAAGGGAGATTTGTCAAATCATCTGCTAATGTTGTCTTGAATTCCACAATATTCAATCGGAAAATCTAGGAAGGCTTTAAGATTGCAGGCTATTTGTTTCCTAATATATTTCCTAGATTTGGGTTTCAAATTTGGTAATATCTTTATGGTGGAATTCCTTTCCTACTAGGTTTAGGAAAGTGGGGATCTAAAGATCTCTTTATTGTAGCATTGTACCTTGTACTCTTGACATACGCTCAAATAAGAAATCGTCTCTCTCTCTCCCTTGGACGTAGGCGGATCTTTCGCCGAACCATGTAAATCTCCGTGTTCTTGATTATTCTTGTTTACTTTTTCTCATTTAGTTATGGTGTTCTTCCACACAACAATTGGTATCAGAGCAATTCAGGTTATCTGTTCCTGTATTGCGACTTCTAACTAGATGGCTGGAAAAGGTTCAACCATTTGATTTGATATTGAACGATTCACTGGGAAGAATAGTTTTACGCTATGGCGGAGAAGGATGAAGGATTTGTTGATTCAACAAGGTTTATCAAAGGTTCTTCTGGGAAGATCGAACAAGCCGGACACCATCACTAATGATGATTGGGCCGACATGGAGGAGAGGGCGTGCAGCGCAATCCGATTGAACCTATCGGATGAGGCCATTCAATATGTAGCAAAAATCAAATCTGCTTTGGAGGTATGGCTCAAACTCGAAAGTATTTACATGACAAAATCTCTTACGAACAAGTTGTTTTGAAGAAGAGATTGTATTCACTTCAGATGAGTGAAGGAGGAAATATGTTGGAACACCTCAACGTGTTCAATCAGATGACTAGTGAACTTACAAGCTTGGAGGTAAAGTTTGAGGATGAAGACATAGCGCTTCTACTACTGGCATCGTTGCCTGATTCGTTTGACCACTTGGTGACTATGCTCCTTTATGGCAAGGAAATCTTGGAGATTGAAGAGATGACTGTTGCCCTAATTTCAAACGACACCCGGAAAAGGGCAAGTAGTTCAAAATCTTCGGGAGATGGACTCTTTGCAAAGGAGAAAAGAAATCAAGGAAGAGGAAGATCAACGGATCAAGGATCGAGCAGTAGGGGTCGATCAAAATCCAAGGGAAAGTTAAAAGGAAGATGCTACGAGTGTAATCAGGAAGAACATACCAAGAGATTCTGTCCAAATAAGAACGAGAAAAAGAAGAAGAGCTCGGATGAGGCAAGTATAGCCAACAACGTTGAGACCAATGATGGGGACGTCTTGTCCATATCGTCGGGGAAGGACGTCTTTGAAGATTCATGGATCATGGACTTCGGATGCACTTTTCACATGTGTCCTCATGGAGAAGCCTTCGATGAGTACAAGGCATATGATGGTGGTTCAGTTCTCATGGGGAATGATACTTCGTGCAAGACTGTGGGTGTTGGAACCGTGAAAATCAAGATGTTTGATGGCATGATTAGAACCTTGCGGACGTGCCATGTTCCAGGTCTAAGGAAGAATTTGATCTCATTGGGAGCACTTGAATCCAATGGATGCGAGTACACGGCTCAAGGTGGAGTCTTGAAGGTGATTAAGGGAGCTCTAATTGTTCTTAAGGGACACAGGCACGGGAACCTATATCGACTTATAGGAACCATAGCGCAAGGTGGAGCATCTGTGTCCACGGATGCTAGCACGGAGATAGATAACACCTATCTATGGCATATGCGTCTCAGGCATATGGGAGAAAGAGGATTGATGGAGCTTCACAAGAGGAATGCACTCCAAGGTATAAAAACATGCAAATTAGATTTTTGCAAATTTTGTGTGTTTGGAAAACAATGCAGAGTTTGGTTCAATGCTACAACTCATACAAGCAAGGGCGTGCTCGAGTATGTACACACGGATGTATGGGGTCCTTCACCAGTAAAGTCAAAAGGAGGGAAAGAATACTTCGTGACATTCATTGATGATTTCTCTCGCAAAGTTTGGGTCTACTTCATGCGACACAAAAGTGAAGTCTTTGAAAAGTTCAAAGAATGGAAAGTTGAAGTTGAGACTTCAACGGCGGGGAAGAAGGTTAAGTGTTTGAGATTGGACAATGGAGGAGGGTACAAATTGACACTATTCATGGAGCTTTGCAAGAATGAAGGGATTAAACATCACTTCACAGTTCCGGATATGCCTCAATAGAATGGCGTAGCGGAAAGGATAAATCGAACCTTATTAGAGAGAGCTCGAAGCATGAGGCTACATGCAGGACTGAACAAGGAGTTTTGGGCAGAAGTTATTTGCATGGCATGTTATCTTGTGAATCGGTCTCCATCAACTGCAATTAAATGCAAAATTCCTGAAGAGGTATGGACCGGTAAAATTGTCGATTATTCTAATTTCAGAATATTCGGTTGTCCTGCTTTTGAACATTTGCAGATCTTGAAGCGCTCGAAGTTGGATCCAAAATCAAAACAATGCATATTTCTTGGTTACGAGAAAGGAGTGAAAGGCTACAAATTATGGGATCCAAGTGAGAAGAAAGTTCTAACGAGCAGGGATGTTATATTTGATGAATCTACAATGTTGAAGTCAAGCTGCGTGCCACGCGCGGCTGCTGAAGAGAAGAGTGATAAATCTATCATTAAGGTGGAGCTTGAAACCAGAGAATCTGCAGAGAATGGTGAGTCATCCAATGAGGCTTCGGAAGTCAAAGAAACAATAGAAGTTCCTCGTACCATTGCGACGGGTCGAGGAATGTCACGCCCCAACCCTTAGGCACGCACACATCCCTTACTTTTGGTCGATTTTAAAATGTGATATCCCAGACTATGCATCGCCGAATTTTCATTTTTATATGCACTCCAATGGAAGCAGTTATAATTCCCTGCATAATAAAGTAATGGGATAGAAAAGCAGGCCATATATTTTTCTTACTGAAAATTCACTACTACATCTTTTTACATGCATCTCATAGTATTCTACAATACTATATATACGCAACTCTGGTCTAACGCCGAATCACATGCAAACAAGGTCTGACAAGACAGGACGGGATCTCAGTCCTCATCCGGGTCATACTCGGGGTTATCCTCGGGGTCCTCCTCCACGTACTCCTCTTCGGTTTCCTCATCAGGGACCTCCTCATCAGATTCATGCTGACGTGCGGACCCCTCAAGTGCCTTAACTTTGCCCAAAGGGACACTTAAGTGCCATAACTTACGAAAGGTACACTTAAGTGCCAAAATCGGAGCAAAAGGATCACTTGAGTGCTAATCCGCCAAAATCCGGCCAAATTGCATACGTGGCATTTTCCGGCGATTTTCGGCGACTTCATTTACCGATGTGGCAAATTTTTTTTTTTTTAAAAAAGCCGACGTGGGCGACAAAACGACGCCGTCCATCCACATTGTGCGATGACCTAATCGTTGTTCCTCCCCATCCGCGTTGACACCAATCTCGTTCCCTCTCCATCGCCGCTCACGCCGCAGCTGGTCATCGATCGCCGTCGTCGCCGCCGTTGGTCGCCGTTGCCGCTCACCGCTACCATCGTTGGTCGCCGTCACCGCTCACCATCGCCGCCGTCGAGGTTCGAACCTTCTCCCCTCCCCGTGATGAAATTAGGCTCGATTATTTAATTAGGGCTCGCTCGATTATTTAATTAGGGTTGGCTGACCGAAACGCCGTTCCCGCCGTCCGCGTTCACAGTAGATCACAGCCTTCTCTCCATCGCCGTTCACGCCTAAAGCCGGGTCATCGGTGGGCCGTCGGGCCGCCATAGTTGGTCGTCGTTGCCGCTCACCGCTCACCATCCTTGGTCGTCGTCACCGCTCACAATTGTCGATCATCCAGTTTAGCCCCTTCTCCCCTCCGCCGTGATGAAATTAGGCTCGATTATTTAATTAGGGCTCCACTGATTATTTAATTAGGGCTCAATTATTTTATTACAGCCCGATGGAATTTGTGTTGATATACTTCAACCGAAACTTGCCGACATTACACAAAGAGACCAGATTTTCATTATTTTGGTGAATTTGTCTTTCAAGCCAACTGTCGAGTATGTGATTGTTAACGTCTATGCATCTCCTTAAGAGCATCCTAGTAAAGCACGTGACTAATGCCATTCGAGAAAAAACTAAGTTCTTGAACCACCCCGCTTGTGAGAGTATATGGTATGTCCTTGAACCACCCCGTTTTGTGAGGTCAGATAGGGTATGTCCTTGAACCACCTTGTTGTGATTGCTGTATAGGGTATATTTATAAATCCAAAACCCCGCTGTGATTGCTGTATAAGGTATGTTTATCAATCAAAATCCTGAATAAGAACATAATCCTCGTTGTGATTTGATTGTTGATGTCGAGTATGCTATGCTTTGATTTGGTTAAGTTAATGTACATTCTCTCACATTGCACATTTAGTGCAGTAGACATGCTTGGGCTGTGATTGCTGTGTGGGGACCTCTGTTTTTGGTTAATATTTTAAGGAAGGGAAAATAATTAAAGTGCCGACACTCTTTTTTGGCTTTTTTGGCTGTCATGTAGGGGCATATGTCGGTGTGGGACTCTATTTACTAAAGTCCATGAGAGGGGGGACTCCCCATGTGCAATTGTCTAGTGGTCCCAAAAACTAATGATTATTTTTTCTTGTTCTGGTGCAGTAATGGCGCATGAGAAGGATTATGTCCGCCGTTATAGTTTGCTACAATGGGGAATTTGTGATTGGGGAGGATGAGTGGGAGTATGAGGGTGGAAATGAGGGCACCATCTTGTGGATATAAAGAAGGCATCTTATATAGATTTCTTAGGGATATAAATACTTATTTGCCTTGTAAAGTTCAAAAAGCCGTATTGTATCCCCTGGGAAAGACTTAAGAGAGGGTTTGAGATGCTTAGAAGATGATAATGGTCTTAGGGATGTTCTATACCATTATCTTCATGGTGAAGAGGTAAAATATTTGTTGAGTACAATAGTGAAAGTGAGGATGAAGATGATGATGGAGAGAGCGTACGAGTAAGACAAGAAGGAGATGGTATTCAAGGTAGTACCGACGTTAGGGTCAAGGAGGGCAGATAGATATGATGGACATGAGAGAAGCAGATGTAGTTCACCAAAGTGATGATGACATAGGTGATGTCACACCGGATTAGATTGGGAAGTAGCTGAATCAACCGATGATGATGATGGAGGGTTGCCCGCTGAAAATTTTATGTTTATGACGACGACGAGGAGCTTGTACAGTCAAGAATACAGCGAAGGGATTTTAACAGCTAAGTTTGCAGCTTTGCAAGTAGCCGAGGAAGTTTCAAATGACCAAGGCCCTACATGCCGGTGTGCCGCGAGGAGACCGACCATGAAGAAAGCGCCGAGAATGCTACTTCCTGCAGATGAGCTTGAAGAAGATGAAGGACTCAGGTATAGAAGGAAAAGGAAAAGTAAGTTTCCTTCTTATGATCCATCCGTTGCCTCTCCCACTTTGTCGGTAGGGCATGAAATTTCATGATGCTAAACAATTTAGGGAAGCTATACTGAAGATCTCTATTGCTGCACAAAGGAACATTGACTTCATTAGAAACACTAAGACCTTGTAAGAGCTAGGTGTTCGCAGCAAAATTGTCCATGGAAGATCTATGGCGCATTTGTTAAGAAAACTGGATCTTTCCATATTAGAGCCTACCAAGAGGAACATACTTGTTCCATTAATTTTGAGAATAAAAGGGTAACAAGTGCATGGTTATCGAAGCAATTCTTTGAATTGATTAAGCCGATGCCTCGATGAATACTACTCGGGCCAGATGCTGGTGAAGGAGCAGGTAGGCATCAATATATCTAGGAATCAATGTAAAAGATCGAAGCAAAAGGTGATGAAGATACTCATTGGTCAAGACAATGTGAATATGGACAGCTGTGGGACTATTCTTGGGAGTGTAGGTTGCAAAATCCTCGGAAGTAGAGTGATCTCGAGGTCGTGGAGAGACCACTTCCCGATATTGGGATGAAGTTCGATAAATTCTATGTTTGTTTTTATGCATGCAAACGAGGTTTTTTATCCGGTCAGACGGATTATAGGATTGACGGATGTTTTTGAAAGGGCTTTGTGTAAGGGAGAATTGCTGGCCGTAATTGGAAGAGATGCAAACAACCAAATGTTTCCGGCTTGGGCTGCTGGAAGGTAGAGAACAAGGACAATTGGTCCCGGGTTCCTAAAAATTTGATGACCGATTTGAGATAACAAATGGGGCAGGGTGTGGGCATTCATGAGCACCAACAAAGGTAATGTTTGCTTTTTAAAATATTAACATACTTGTTTGTTTTTCGATATCAACATGTCATTTGCTTATATTTTTTTATATTTTCAATTATTGTGGACTTGTTCCAAAGAATAGCCGAGCTGTTGCCTTATGCCGAACATCGAATGTGTGCGCGACACATATACGCAAATTGGGCAAAGACCTATAAAGGGGACAAATTTGCAGTCAATTTTGGCAGCTAGCAAAGAGCACGAATATGGCCGACTTTAGGACGGCTAAAAAGAAAAGATGCTTCAATTGACAAAGGATGGTTATGATGCACTGCTCCAAAGACCCGAAGCATTGTGTGTAGGGCGTTCTTCAGCGAGGAAATCAAGTGCGATAACATTGATAACAACATCTGTGAAGCATTCAATGGGAGGATAATAGATGCTAGATGTAAACCAATTATCTCGATGCTTGAAGACATACGGCTTTTGGTCATGACTCGGCTGCACAGACAAAGAGATGATACTGCAAAGTGGACTAAGCAATATGGTCCTAGGATTGCTAAGAAATTGGATGACAACTTGGCTGCAAGTAGGTATTGTCATCCCATTTGGAATGGGGATGAAGGATATGAGATAATGAAGGGTTCCGATAAGTATGTTGTCCATTTAGGTACGATGAATTGTTCATGTAGAGCATGGCAACTCAGTGGAATTCCTTGTGCACATGCCATATGTGCAATTCAATTGAAGGGCCACAACACAGTAAGACTACCTTTGATGATTGGTACAAGAAATCGAAATATCTTGCTTCGTATCAATTCATGTTGCAGCCAATTAGAAGTAGCAAGTTCTGGGAGCCAACAGATCGCATGAAGCACCTCAACCTTTGCCACTAAAGAAGTGAATGGGAAGACCAAAGAAAAAGAAAATGAAAATGAGGGAGAGAGGACTCATGTCACCGTAGGATGAATAGGATGGGTGTACTGATAAAGTGCTCTTTTTGCCACATAGCAGGCACAATATTAAGGGTTGTCAATTAAAGAAGCAAGCAGAACAATTGAGGCCAGCCGAAGGGCCTAGTGAAGGGACAGGTTGGAGAAGGAGAAACAGAAGAGCGAAGTGAGTCGACTGTTCTTCGCCGACGACAATAAACCCAGAAGTCATGACAATTATGTTTATGTTGCTTTATGGTTTGTTATGAATATGTACATAGATATAAGTGACATGTATGTAATGTTTTTGTCTTTGTCGTGTCACGGTGACACGTGAAGAATTGGCCGAAGCCCCGCTATACCTGAAAATGAAGGGCCTGTTCAAAGAACCGAAGGTGGAAGACAGCCAGCCGCAAGATTGGCTAAAACAACCGGAGGGCCGTTAAGTCGATGTTCTTCAGCAAAGAACAAAGAAAAAAATACCCGGTCAGTTAAATGATTTGAGTTTACTTTTCATTTATGTTCTAATATGGCCCGATGTTATATTTATGATGTCCTTTGCCTTTTCTCGTGTTCAAGAAGACAAGCTAGAGCTCAAATTTCGCTAATAGAGGGCCTAACTAAGGGCCACCACAAGATCCATCACCAAGGTCATCACAAAGGCCACTAGAAGGGTCATCACAAGGGCCACCACCAAAGCCTACCGAAGGTGTCATCAAGCTGAAGGCGTAACTAGAAAAACAACTAGAAGAAAGCCAAAGCCAAATCAAGAGCCACCTATAAGAAGGCCATCTACAAGATGCCTAGCTGAAGAATTGGCCGAAGAAGTCCTTCGTAGCTGAATAGCCACAAGAGCCGAAGAAATCACATGCGAGAAGAAGAGGCAACCAATCACAAGTACCTGAAAGTGACGCTCCCCTTCGAACAAGAGGGGCTCTTGGGAAGAGGCTTAAACAATATGGTTATGGCCTTTATACAGATGACCGTTCTGGAACAGTTATTCTTAATGTAAGTTTTATAAGCTGCATTTAATTTAATTTATAGTGCAAACTTTTGTTGATAATTGAGTTTTCTTTTTGAAGCCTGGGAGAAGTTCAGAGGTTCTTATCTCTCAAGGCCGAACTCAAGAATCAACGGCTGCGCCAACAAAGAAGAAGACATTGCCGCGCCAACAAGAAAGAAGAGTGAGAAGAACGGTTGCAGGTGTCCATCCGAATCGGTTCGGCTACAATAGTTGCAGCTCCTTCCGAATCGGCCAGCCTAGGACAATTGCAGCTCCATCGACTCAACGCATCCGAAGACAGTGAAGAAGAAGTCTCACGTCCAGCTAGAAAAAGTGCAAGGATTATGAATCATGCGAAGTCCATCAAAACGAGCACGAACAGAGGCATTGTGCATATTGATTGATGAAATGGGATGTGATATGGTTTATGGGGCTGAGGAGTCAGTTGTAAACATCTGTGGATGTTTTTTTTTTTTTTTTTTTATAATAGTTTGTCATTGAGTTAGTTGAGTTTGTGAGACTTCAGCCATTGAGTTTGTGAGACGGATGTTCAAAATCAATGGAACAACCGTTGTTGCTTATCATTTTGGCATGCCTTTTTCTTTTTTCTTTTTGATTTTGTTTTTTCCTTTACTTATTGCTACTCGGTGGTGGATATGTTGTGGTGACCGGGGTGCTCGTGTGGTCTGGTGGTGGCCGGTGGTGAAAAGCCCGGTGGTGGTGGGTTGGGTTGGAGGTTTTGCTGCACCGGTGCAAGATGTATGTGCAATATGCACGCACACCAGTAGTGCTGGTGCAAGTCGGGTGTAAGACACCTTACACTTGCAACTTATAAAACATACCACCAGCATAGTGGTGGCTGTGGCTCAAATGGATGCTTGGGATGCCTCGGTGGTGATGATGGCTGGAGATGGTGGCCGGGGCAGAGCGGTGGTGGTGGTGGTAGCCGATGTGTACAAAAAAAAATGCCACTTAACCGATCACATTCTAAAAAACCTAGCACTTAAGTATTCACTTTTAATAACAAGTGACACTCAAGTGATCCTTTTTAATAATAACTTGATACTTAAATGACTCTTTGTCTATCACGACTGGCACTTAAGTGATCACTAGATACAATTTATAGTACCAAAGAATCACGTGTCCTGTTCTATGTATATGGTGGTTTGTAGCAAAACAGAGAAGTCTGCTGGTTTACACATTTCTTTGTGTTTACACATTTGCTGCTGATTTACATTCCATTCAAGTAAAAATAGTCACCACAACACATCGACCTAATATACATTCCATCATCACTGATTTATATTTGAGAATAAGCAAAAATTGTTGAAATCATTCATTCATTCATTCAAAACAAGTACATTTCCCGACACATTTACAACTATGGCAGTTGAAGAAACTTCTTCTCATCTTCAAACCCTTTACATTTCATCATAAAGTAGGATAGACAAAGAAACAACAACACAATAAACGCTTGGTAACACTTCCGTTCATTTTTCATTTTTGAAACTTCGTTCTTCAAATGGTTGATGTAAGATGCTTGAGCTTGAGCTTGCATTGAGTCAACATCGTCCAAGTCGCCCACAAGCGTAGATGGAGGTTGATGACATCCATCAAGTAGGTCCAATATTACCTCCGTGGCTCTGAGAGAATTTCGTATCGACTCCATTTGAAGTATTTGCACTTCGAGCCTTCTCCCGACGGCACATCCATAGAATCTTCTCCCGGATTCGCTCGAGTCCACGATGTTCTTCTTGGACTTGGTAACCTACGTAAACATAAATGCTCGCTTCTCCTTCGCTTCGAGAGAAATTTGAGCCGCCGCTGAAAGTCTTGCTCTCCATTTCCAATATTCGGTGGTAGAATTTGGGGCAAATCGAATTAGGGTGCAGGATTAGGGCTCCAGCCGCTTCAATAGCATTTTGCCCGATTTAGGTTTTAGATTTAGGGCAAATGGGGAAGACGACGGCGTTTCGCTGAAATAAAGGGTCTATTTTGGGCGAACACCGAACGACGTCGTTGGGGGTTAATCGAGCCGATCAGCCTTCCTCCGGCGAGACACATTGGCGAGAGATATTAATATTTTAATGCCACGTATGATTTCCGGCCGCCTTCGCCTGAGATGGCACTGTGTGTCCCACTTTTCTTAAATTTGGCACTTAAGTGTACCTTCGTAGTTATGGCACTTAAGTGTCCCTTCGCAAAGCAGACTTATGAAGCACTCTTTTGCCGATTCATGCTCCTTAGGCCTTATCCGTGTCCCGAAATGGTTATTCAATAACCACTAAGACAACGTCTCAAAGAAGTTCTACCTCCTAAGACCCGATTAGTAAACTAATACACCTTAGGTCTGCCTACGCACAACATGAGTCGAGACTTACCTTAGCCTCGCATTTCACCGCATATTAGTACAAATCGAATAAAAGACACACAAGCAATCACATCACAGATCGAAGCATCGATCTAATCAACTTAGTCGATTTCATATCAGGAAGACCACTCACGATCATCTCCCTTCAATCATTCAATTCACAACATCAAACCAAGGCAATGAATCACATTAAGTCACACTCAGATCGATTCATCGATCAATCGACCTAGTCGATTACAAGCCAGTCGAATCATTTCTAGGTCATTCATCCCACACCAAGCAATTCCTTGATTTAATGGCTTTACTTGGTCCACTCGACCTTTCCAAGATTTAGTGGCTTTATGGTCCCACCCAACCTTTTCCAAGATTTAGTGGCTTTATGGTCCACCCGACCTTTTCAAGATTTAGGCTTTATGGTCCCACCCGACCCTCTCA
>NC_052615.1:8268289-8408859 GCF_016545825.1 Eucalyptus grandis
CTAGTACTGACTTTCCTTGTCAAAACTTAAAATATCACTCAAACTTTGATTTAAAAAAAGAGTTACGAAATATTTTGCACCTTGATTTATACAACACTATTTGTATGTTTCGAAAGAAATTAGGGTACTGTTCTTAATAAAATGTCTAATTGCATGAGGTGCTAAATTTAAAGAGAATAAAAAGCCAATCCAAATAGGTATGGAGATAAAAGAGGACTAACGGAAGATCGTTCCATGAATAAATTCTACACAACTGAACGGAACATGTTTACATAATAGTAATCATGATAAGAACGACCACAGTGAGATACGGAAAAGGTAAGGCGAGAGAAAAACATCTTTTGACTTCTATTACTAGTAAAATGGTTAAAGAATAATATTGTATAGATGATGCATCCTTCTATGCATCACCAACGAGCCGTGCATAACATTTGTACAAGCACCGCGAGCTTCGTTGATGCAGCTGCAAAATTGCTAAATTTAAGAAAACATACACTTATGCTAAATACAGTCTTGACTCTGGTTTAATTTCCACACATTCATCGTGGGTAAAAGCCGAAGACGAACCAGAAGTGTGTACTGCAGTCATGCTCCCTGATGGCATGTTCCCCGAACGGCTTCCACTCATGCTTCGACCCTTCGTGTGACGGTCAAGGTCTCTCAGAGCCTTGAACCTCAGGTCTTCGGTGTAGTTGCCTGGTGTTGGGATTGAATCTGGAATAGTTGCCCTTCCTTCGAGCATGTTCACCACCTCAGACATTGTCGGTCTTAGCGATGGCGATGCATTGGTGCAAAGTAGAACTACTTTGATAACCATTTCTGCCTCTTCTCGATCAATCTCAGGCTTCAACTTCTCATCCACTAGTTCCATCAAGTTGCCAGATTGTTGTAATTGACAGGCCTGCAATCATAGCATTAATATCGTCAGCATCGAATAAATGGATCACCATATTATGTTTCGGGACATTTTCTAATATGACGAGCACCTTTATTAAATTCAATGATGTAAATGCCTAAAAATTTCTAGTACTGAAACCAAGATAATTTAAAAGTGAAGATTTTCTTGAAATGAGTAAATGCTCTTCTCATGAATCTTGTCATACCATGCCATCTCGTTAGATTGTTCATCATATAGAACACCGATCGCAGTTAAAAATGAGAAGAACTTACCCAATCCAAGAGGCAAATGCACTCATCACTTGGCACAAAACTACTGTTGCTTTGACCACTGACAATTTCCAATACAAGAACTCCAAAGCTGTACACATCTGCTTTAGAGGTGAGGTATCCCCATAGGGCATATTCAGGTGCCATGTATCCCCTGCAAATAAGGATACAAGTTCTAGGTTAAAATTTCCATCAGACATCAACATCATACATATAAGAACAAGTCAAAATATGGTTTTTGTGATATTCTCACAGAGACATGGCAACTCACATTGTTCCGGCAACCTTGGTGTTAATATGAGTCTTTTCCTCTTCATCGAGCCTAGCCAATCCAAAGTCGGATATTTTGGGGTTTAAATCTTGATCCAGCAGCACGTTAGTAGCTTTAATATCTCGATGAATAATTCTAAGTCTGGATTCTTCGTGAAGAAATGCCAGACCTTTAGCCACTCCAATGCAGATTTGAAGCCTTGTAGGCCAGTCAAGTTGAAGCTGATAGTTCTGTGGACCTACAAAATACCCATTCACTGTCTATACACTGAAATTTGATCACATGGCGTGAGAATTTAGCAAGAACTACAATTGAAAAATTCATAGACTCACCAAACATAGCACGGAAAAGACTATTATTCTCCATATACTCATAGACCAGCAACAGTTGATCCCCTTCAATGCAACAGCCGTGAAGCTTGACAAGGTTAGGGTGTTGTAAACAAGAAATCATGCCTATCTCATTCAAAAATTCACGATTCCCTTGCTTTGATCTGGATGAGAGCTGTTTAACTGCTACCAAAGTACCATCAGGTAATTTAGCCTGCACACCACAATAACTCACAGTTTCTTCCGAAGCAAACTAAGTGGGAACTTTGTTATTGTCAACATACGAATAGCACTTTTATACCTTGTATACAGGACCAAAGCCACCCTCTCCAATCTTAGAAGCGGGATCGAAATCATTAGTTGCTGCTTTAATTTGATGCAAAGAATAAGTCCGTGATTGCAGATCCAATCCTTTGTTATCATCTGGACAAGGATTTTAAAAAATCAGTGGGAAATAGTTCTCCAATGCCCAAAGGAAAATCTCGCAGCAATGCAGACTAAGATGTATAACCATTGTTTTCCAACCGAAGAACCTTTTCTTATAAAGAATGAAGGAGGAGCAAAATAAAGAATGAAGGAATCAAAGTGAAAAAATATGTAGAAAGGAACATTCATGAATAAATGCGGCTGTGTTTCCGTTTCTCTCTTTTGATGTGTGAATGACAGACATACATATATTTGGCCCTGAAAAAAGGATTTCATTTGAACTTGTATACATATGATCCACGTTGAAAGGGAAGGATTCATGGTACAACCTGCAGATTTTCTTCTCCCCCTTTTCCCAGTCAAGTACCCTTTCCACCAAAGGATGCACAGCATGAAGAAAACAAAGCACGAGACTCCAACTCCTATGAAGATAGAATTAGTTCTCCTTTTTCCATGACTAGAGCAACCTTCAAAACCTGCCCAATGAAACAACTCAAAAGATAATACTACTTCTGAACAAAGCACTAAGGAAAACATCAAAGGAAAAGTACAAGCTCTAGTTTATACTGTGAATGAAGGAAAGAAATCCTTCTATTTTGCTTTTGAAAACCAACATCATGTAATGTATGATCTTATTTAACGAAGAATGTAGGTTTAAACAAATCCTCCTAAGGTACTTTCTGCACTCAATTGAAAGAACAAGAAAGCATTTTGTTTATATCCATGTCTTTATATGGTTTTGTACCACATATAAATTATCATACGCACAAAACTGCAAGACTAGTAAAATTCACTCTGTTTCAAGCACGATCCTAAAATGTACCAGGTCATGTCCTCATCCATGTGGCAGTGAATGCAAATTTAAGCATTTCATCTGTTTTCAGCTTTCAACAAGGAGAGAAGAAAAGAACGAGATCTACTCTTGACATAGAGAAGAGCAGCAGGTGCACTTTTTCAGCATGTTATACTGTAGCAATTTGACTAAACTAAGATGAATTATCATTATAGAGACAACATGATAAGAAGCCAGAAAAATGAAGTGTACTTCATCCATTAAGCATTCAGCAAAAGCAGAAGCATAATATTTCTGAAGAAAACCAAATGCCCATAAAATTTGACCAGAGTATTCCTCCCACACGTATTCAATCCACCTTTAAACAAAGCAAGCTGGAGGCTCAAACAACTAGAAAGGTCTAGTCACACATACCAAAACTGGACCAGCGAAGAAAAAGCTAAGCGACATATTCTTAAAAAAAAAAAAAAAAAAAAAAAAAATGTAGTAGTAGTACTACCATTAGTCCGAGCATATAATGGACACTGATTTATCCCTAAGTTGGGGTGGGTAATGTCTCACCCGATACGTACTCTTATTCATTGGGACCAAATTATAATGAAGCAGTTGGACTTTTAATATTAAACAATCAAAGCAAAGTAAAGGCCAAATTACACTGGTTTTGTAAATTGCAAAGATTTTATGCAAAACATTTACCGACTTCTAGAGCAATTATACGTAAAGAAAAGATATAAACAATTCACTCACCAGAGACAACAGAAATTGCTGATACTAGAGGACCATAAACACTTCTACGGGGAATTCTTGTTGTTCCTTTACCAGCCCAAGAAAATCGGACCTCCAGCATATTATTGGTCACATTGACATTAAATATTCCCACTACAGGTTTTTCAACCCCACCCGCCTCATCTTTGATATTGAAATCCTTCCTGACTAATTTGTCCTGTGATATTGTAGCATGTTGAGAGGAATGCCCAACTCCAAATATGTATAAAGCACAAGACGCAAAAGTAAAACGTGGAACTACCTGAATATATATATGGAACATTCGCTTTCCGAGACTATTAAATGCATTGTCAGTTGTGAACTGAATCTCTGCAAACTGTAAATGTACAGTGTACTGTCCATTTCTTAAGCAATAAAAGAAGTAGGAAAGCGAAATCGGAGAGATTCTTGCCGTTGTATAGCGAACATCCATGTTTGCATCTGATAAAGTTACAGTGTATAGTGTATTTTGGAAATCATTGTCGTTCATGAAGTCACCTGTGCTACTAAACCCCCAATTCCGATTTCTATCAAAGAAGTATAATGCAGTACCGCCCTTGACCTGTCCATCTCCTTCATACAGAACCGTCTGTTTATTTTCTTTGATGTTTACATCTTGTCCACCACAATTAACATGTTGGCAACTCGAATCTGTCGGAACAAGTTTAAACCTCAGCAAAATAAATGATGGACCTTAAATAAGGGTGTTAGCATATTTGAATATTAATTCAAGCCTTTATCTAATAGGTTATGCTTTCAAAATAGTTGGCAGTGGTTTTACAAAACTTTACATGATATCAGAGCAAAATGTCCTAGATACAAATCTTATCAGGCCTTTATTCGCCTCCCCTATTATTCATTTCCACGCACTAGTTGTAGACCAAAGTCCCAACTTATGAGAGAGGGGGAGTGTTTAAGCAATGTTAAATCAAGCCTTCATTTAACAAATTAAACTTTAGAATAGTTGACAATGGTCTCACAAAATTTTACAAAAAGAATGGTCCGTCTTAGGAACAAAATAATGAGGAGATGCCGTCCATGGACAGAAAAAGAAAACCTTCTCATTTTTCATACAGAAAGGCATTGTATCCAATACATGTTTTGCAGCTCACAGAAAAATACATACAGCGTGAACAGCAGAAGTTGTCCAAGCATGGCACGGCTCTACTTCTGCAGCAGAGTAGAAACATAAACCGATAGTTAAAGATAAGTGTTCCTGCCTTTCGAAAATGAATCAGGGACATAATAGTTTGAACAGAGCTAGCAGAAATAATAAATGATAGACGTCTAAAGCAAGTAAAAGAATGTTAAAGTGAGGGAAAAAGAAAAACCGAGAAATCTTACAGGTTGTTCTCTTGTGAAGAGCTTTTGTAGAGGTTCAAGTTTAGGTCCCTGACAGATGAAGAAAAACTGACTCATCAGATTTCTTAAGTACATAACACTATGACTTATTGGGCAAAAATCACGAGAATCCTCACAAGTTGTCCCGACAAGCTTGTTGGTCAGAGCTTTGCCATGAAAAATTGTTGTAAGAAAGATCGCTGCATCCACGCAACAACAAGCATTCAAGTGATTTTATCTTAAGATGAAGATTTGACAGCAATTGTATCCCAAATAAGCGAAAGTGGGCAAACCAAAAATTTGGAAGTAAGCTTGTGAAATCAACTTTGACGAGAAGAAAACATACACACTGGTTCCATCCTTCAAGATTGAGTCTGGTACTTGTCCACTCAGAATATTGCCCGTTAGAAAGCTAGCCAAAACAAAATCTGGCGTTTTAGCACTCATGAAGAAGAATTGAGCACCAAAATACATGAGAAAAACAAAACTTATTGATGCATCCGAATATATACTGTGACATAGTTACAGATTGAATGCCCCCATTTGAGGTTGCAACATTTGCTACTACAAGCATGTTGGGTTTCATAAAACATGGCTTCATATCTTCCCTCTACCTCTTAGAGCGCATAAAATAAAAACACAGATATATGTGATGATCACATGGCTCAATTTTTCAGCTTTTAATTCGATCCTATTAAGAAAGATTTTTATAAACAAATCTCCATTTACACGGTCATGTCACCACCCATTTCATTATATCTCATACAATTGGTAGGGTACAGACTTACATAAATCTCACACTTTTTGCAGTGATTGTCGCTGGAATTTCACCAACTAATCTGTTGAAGCTGAGATCCCTGTTAAATGGAGGATATGAGTGCTTGTATGTGCAATATTACTCCAAAAACTGAAAACAGAAATCTCAGCTAACAAAGCCAGCTCTAAGTCTTGTGCACAGAACATAATCAGAGGGTAGCAATGTTGAGAAGATAGTATGTACACAAACTTGACCGGATGCAGAAATTAATGCCAAACATCCTACCAAGAAAATCCCCCTGCCCATATTGGTAACTTTCTTGTATAGTTAAATTTGGTCACCAACTGAAAAACGAACTTTGGATTAATATGAATCACACATTCCCAATTTATACACAAATTCCATGCAACATCAGTTTGGTCCTCCAATCATAAAAACAAACGAAAAAAAAAGATGCATGGTTTATTGTGATATGGCGATGTCAGTCAAGTACTGTTTGTGGCTGTTAATCTGGAGTGGAACCAAATCTTTTGAGGTTATGAATTATACATATGTATAATATTGCAACTCACATCGATTGTCAACTGGTAAAGTACGATTAAGAAGGGGCAGCAGTTGATGTCTTGGTTGTGGGAAAAATATGTCCACTTTCAAGGCTCTAATTCTAGGTGCTTAGAACAGTCCACTATTGTGGATCGGAACAAAATATATGTGGAGAACCACAGCAGGAGGCAATTCTGTATTAGTGCCGAACAATGGTACATGGATATATCAAGTTTAAGTTAATTGAGTTAATAAACAAAAAGTACAACTTGACTGTTCCTTTAATTAAAAAGAAAGATCAGTACAAGGTCCCAACCGAATTTCCCACCTAACTTCTGGCATATTCGAGGCAACACCATCAGTAGAATATATCCTTTAATCATGGAATGTTATCATTGTGGCCTTTCAGCTCTCTTGCACAGCATGACTTTGACAAATCCCACTTGCGCATCTACCGTTTCTCATAGAGTGGCTAAAAAAGAAAGTTCCAAGTTCATTTGAGCACCCAGACGAGATGAACCACTACCTTTGTGCAACAATGAAAAATTGCACTGACTTCTCCGAAGGATCTTTCAGATTATGGAAGATGGTTAGAAAGTCTTCTCAAAATTGAGAATGAGTGATGTGGACATTAGCATGATTTGTACTGTACATGATGCAAACAGCAAGCTTAGAAATTTCACAGACGATAACTCACACGAGTAATACTTACACAACTAATAGTTCTTTTAAGTTCCAAATGTAAGAGGGAATCTCCCCAGATATGTTACAGCTCCTTAGCACCCTGACAATGTAACAGATTAGTTACTCAAACATTCATGACACGTAACAAAATGATTTCCTAGTAGAGAAATGAGTGAAACAAGAACTAAACCTACAATGTCACAAGGCCTGTCATATTACTGAGATTAGGAAATAGCTGTCTGGGACTGATTATGTCACTAATTTTCCTGAAAAGGACATAAGAACTTGCTCTAAATTTCTCAACTTGATAACTGCACGTCAGATTTTCAAATATGAGTTTCACAGGATCATGACAGGATACTGGACGCTTACAAGTGGGCCATGTTATTGAAAAGTGAGACAACAGTTGGAATAGGCCCCTCCAGCCCACTTGCGATCATTTCTCTGCGCATCACAATATGAAAAATGATAGTTACTTGCTTGGAATTAGTGTTTGCTTTTATTCATCATCTCTAGCTTAAAAAATTTCAAACGATCTTACAATCTATTGAGTTGTAAGCAGTTCTTGATGAATTTTGGTATTCTGCCACTGAAGTTATTATCATTTATCCTCCTGCATTATGCAATTGAAATGTGTCATCAGACATTTGAATTAAAATATATAATCTGTATGGGAGGAACGAGACAACATCATACAAATCTGTAAGATTTATCAAACCAGCAAAAGAGGTTGGCAAGTTTCCAGTTAACTGATTGGAGGACAGCATCCTGCCAGCATAACATGCCAAGAACAGAACCACATCAACATCTAATATATATATAAAACTTGCAATCAGAACAAGTGGACAATAAATAATTATACAGCATCTCACAGAGTTTGTAGGTTGATCAAACTTCCGAGCTCAGGAGGAATGTTGCCAGAGAACTGGTTGGCCTCAAGGCATCTGATTTAGAATCCCCAGTAAAATCACTAATAGTATGATTCAACATAACTTAAGGAAATTGCATAGTAAGTGTCCTAGCTTCACCGCAAAAAGTAATCATGGCAACTAAGAGATTCTATAGACATTATTACAGCCGTAAGCAAACTTGCAAGCAACAGAGACAAAGATGTTGAAAACGCACAGGTATGTAAGAGAGGTGATACTGCCCAAAGTCTTTGGAATTTCCCCAGATAAGCGATTCGCGAGAACAGAGCTGCATCCATCACTCCCAATTATTTATACCAAGGCTAATGAGATGCCAGTACAAGATAGAATTATTAGAATAGAATCATTAGAAGGATCTTACATTGAAGTCAACCGCATAGAAGCCCACTCCTGAGGTATTGTCCCATAGAGGTAGTTATAAGCGAAGTCACTACAAGAATAAGATAGTATTTATCCACAAAGTAGGATTTCAAATAAGTATTCCATGTCCATATATTAGCTTATATCTGCAAGAAATATGATAGTGTTTAATTAAGGTCTCACATTTCTCTAAGGTGAGGAAGCTTAGCAAGTTCAGGGGAAGGATCCCAGGAGACTAAAGCCCTTGAGAGTTCTACAAAGCATCAAAACCAAAATTAGACAAACTCAAGTAACATCACACGATGAATGATAACAATTTCTACACAGACAAACAACAGAAAGAGGTCCTTACGGGCTATGCTACAAGCATGCAATGAAAAACTGTTTTAAATTTGCAAAGCACATCTATACTCACCAATGCTGCATATAAGCTGTTCTTTGAAAGGTTACAAGGAATTATAATGACCGGCTTTAATGTTTTTTAACCAACTAGGTTGAAAATTAAAAGGAAGTACAAAAGAGTATAATTAAAAAAATACTCAACATATTCCAGGATAGTTCACTATGTGTCTACATAATCTTCTAAAATGTCATGTTTGGAATTGGATGTTATCATGGTATGAGAATTTTGAACTAAATAGTGGCCGGCAGTCCAGTAAGCATGGGATTATTAGGTAGATGATTACAATCTAAACATCCTACATATTATATATTTTAAAAAGAGAGTCAGCATCTTCTTGGTTCCTTCTGAAGAATATTATGAAAAATTGTGGAAATTGACTCAATCAAAATATACAGATTTTTACCTAGTGTACATGTATAAAAAATTTCCAGCTGCAGAAAAGAGGTCCTTTTTTTCTCATACCTGTATATAGCGAGGCTCTCATTTGAGTCACAGTCTCAGCTTTCAAGGTCTCGCAATAACTAGTTTCCCAAGAAAAATTGTGGACTCAAGCCTTTTCATTGTTTTGTCATGTAATGCATGTTATTCAGCTGCCTATGTAACACCTCTCATTTTGTGTTTGCAACCAAGAATCTGAACATTGTCAAAGCAGCCCCAGATATTCACGCTATTTACTGTTGTAAGTTACATCAACCCTGCTTAAGAGACTGGGTGCAAAACTATGCATTAAATCTGAGTAACGAGCTGAGGAGTATATACATGTTTACGACATGACAGAAGGTATCATTTAGGAAGTTGCATTCACAAGCAACAGTACTCTCGGATCCTTTTGGTATTTCTGTTGTTACACCAACTTTTACGACTTCACAAGAATCACCATCAAACTCCCAATACTTGGCCCCCAGTTTAGCAGCGATTTGTTGAAGGGTGTCCACTGATTCCCATCCAGAACCATGTAAAGAAGAAAATAAGCGAAAAGATAAGTGTCATTGCAGTAACGTGAGTAGCCAATCAAATATTTAAGGATATTTGCCTGATATCATTAGCAAAGATCAGGACAACTTACTGGAAAAGTATTAAGCATAACAAACAATCGTAACCCCAAACCAATCTTTGCAAATTTGCTTCCGAGTTCCTAGACTAAGTTTAGTAATTTTGCTATCCAAGATCAATCCAAGAAACAGCAGAATCAGCATAACGGCAAGCAAAATAAGAATTGTGGACAGTGTGACGAAAGAGAGAACTGGATTTTATCTGTGCTTTTTTATTTCTGTTGTAAGTTACTGTACGGCAGATCTCGTTGTGCTTCAAACCCATTAAAGAAAGGTGAAAAGCACAAAATTCCATAAACAAAGACAGATGCAAAGCCAACTTAGCTACTCCAAACCATCTTAAGAAGGCAAAGCTCAGAAAAACTCAGCAAAAAACTTTTAATTATCTCCAGAGTTGACAAAATGAAGATTTTGCACTCACCTTCTTGTGGAGAAACCTTTGGTTCGGCCAATCTAAGCATCCTGAAGTAGCTCAAGGCAAAAATCAAGAAAATTAAGGAGTTCTTCGCAACCATGATCGAGAGAAAATGTGGGCCTCCGATAAGCCAGGACACAGATAGCTGTTTTCGCTTTGGACTTGCGTTCTCATAGTATTGTCAAAAGAATCAAAACGAGGAAATATCTCTCTCTCTCTCTCTCTCTCTCTCTCTCTACTTTATTTGACCTTTCTGGGCCTTGGAGGTGGAGAATATATTGGAGGTGTGCATGTTGGAGCGTAGCCGCCACCTTACCAAATGAACCGGAGTCAAACTTTCATTTCAGTTTCAGAAGACAAAAAGATCATCACCTAAACTTTTCCTGTCAGATTATCAATTTTTTTGCTTTCTCCTTGTTTTGCCTCGGGACTTTTGTGAAGGTGGAAGGTGTTAGCTAGTAAAAATTACAATTACTTGTGCTCGATTTTGAAGAGTTTTTTTCTTTTTTTTTTTTTGAAATACTGAACTTATCGATTGAGTTTAAGTTTAAATTAATTTAACTTTCAAAGAACTACACAATATTATAATCAAATTTAAGGAATGTAACCGAAATTTAATCGTGGGCCTAAAAGTTGAGATCTCTCTTGGCATCCACGCCTTTATAGATTGAATCATTACTAAGCTACTTTAGTGGGGCTTGAGCTCGTGATTAAAATGAAAAGTTTTCCTAAAATAAAAAATATATATTTATAGAGTCAAGCTATATTCAACATCCGGCAAGTATTTGCCATCATCACACCGCTTAATTTATTAATGCTGTAAATCTGCCTCCATTTTTTCTTCTTCCAAGAATAGGACAATGATCATAGCATTATAAAGTAGGTAACACTAGTCCATTTAGGACATCACAAAGTTCCATTACAAAGAAAGAAAAGAAAATGCCACCACTCGATATATACATATGTAAATGAATTTGCCACTTGTTTGGGGGACCGTCAACAATGGCTGCCTGCCAGATAGAAGCTAAATTTCAAAGCATCTCAATCTCGGGTTTGATGTCTTGGATTTTTCAAAGGCTTTTGCTTCGTGACTACGTTTGGCCAATGACGAATCTGCAAAGAATTTTAATTCAGCAGAAGAGAGGGGTCAAAGGGTCGAAAGCTTTTTAAGCGGGGCTTTGACCGCATGGGCCGCGTTCGATTCTTCATCGTTCGTTATTTGCATGAAATTGGCCTATCCGAACGGACAGCAACGTGGGCGTCCCTCGCGGTGACGAGACCCCGTCTCGTAGAATTAATATCTCAGAGCTGACTAGACGTCCGTTCCGACGTGTGGGACACGGTGGAGGAGAAATTACTATACGACCATAGTACACGCGCGTGGCTGCAAAATCGCGGGCCGGAAAGAGAGACGACGTGTGTGTATAGAACACGTTTCATATTTGCAGTCAAGTGATGCGAGACAACATCGGACTGGGAATTGCCGTGGAATCACTACAAGTGGCGAGGAAATTGCAATTATAAAGTGTTATTATCCCTTTCCGATTTAAATGACTTATTTCACAAGGATCCGTAAACTATCTCATCCATATACATCGAACGAGAGGCTTTATGCATACGGATGATGGTGTGGCCCCTAAACTTACTTCTTGAGGAAAATCGTCTAAAAAGTCTATAACTTGCTTTTAATTTTGCTAATTGAGTTCCAAATATTTTCATGTGTTATCAATTGAGATCAATCCAATTAATTTTAGTTAGAAATTGCTGATATGAACTATGTTTATCAACCACTGGTATTCGCCTCAGTGGCCACTCTTCCAACATGGAAGGGGGAGGTGAGGGGTTCAAAGGATGGGATGGGGACGCGTAAATTTCATGAGTGGGTTTCGACTCTCACGCCTGCAAGAGGCCGGGCAAAAGTCGAGAATAAGTGTAGTGTAGGAATAGAATAGAACTAAAAAAAAAAAAAAAAAACTATGTCTATCTTAAATACATGAAATAGTCGGCGTTAATTTAGAAAATTTTGAAAAATATTATATAATATTTTTCTTATTTTCCCTCCATTCTTTAGTGGTTTTTTGCTAAAGGCGGTCCCTAAAAAGCTTGAACGAGTTGTTTGCCCACTTTGTGGGAAGACATACCTACGAAAATTGACTTCACACTCCCTAGTTCTAAGTCTAGGTCTCATTCATGGTATTAGAGCTATGGTTTCGTTTGTAATATTATCTGTTCCATGCGCTTGGTAGGAGAATCTAATGTTGAGAAGATCTCTTCACATCATGTCCACAGAACCAGAAATCCTCGAAGCACCCGTTTCTCTTACTCCATCTCCTTCATCTTCAACCCCTTCAAAATTTCATGTTTCCAATGCTTCAAAGATAGATTATCTTTATGAAGTTTCTCTTAGCGATGAAACCAATATTTTTTAAACCCAACTTCCTCTTATGAACCTTTACTCCGCTTTTGCTAAACCCACCTCATCATTTTCACTCATCCTCTCCATACCTCAACATATTCACCAAACCTTAGAGCAAGTAAAGGAGTACGTCCAGTCCTCCAAATTCAACTAGCACCCCATTCTTGCTTCAGAAAAAGAGTATTTTGTTACTCTTCATATCTCTCTAGAATTTCCCAAACAATGGGCTCAACAGGGATATATATATATATGTCCATTATGGCGTTGTTCGCCTTGCTCTTACCTTTCATGGTCGTAAAGGCTTGTTAGTTGTAGCAAGAATTGCGTTGTTGGATACTAGGTTTTTACAGTACCAGCATGCTTGCATTGGTACTGTTCAAACAACCTTGAATGTTGGAACAGTCTTTATGACTCTATACCCAAACTTCAACATGCTCTTTCAGACCCCCAGCTACTCTCTTTCTTAAAAGTCCAAGTCCAGCTCACTGGAGCCCCTCAAACTACTGACTTTGTAGCCACAACACTACATTACCAGATGATTTATCGAGTGCAAAACCATGCTCTTAATCTAAACTTCAACAATGATAATGAAGATGCTTTGTTTGTCTCCATGCAGAATGATCAAGAGTCCCGCATCCATGTTCCTAGATAGATCTCAAATGATACTTTGGCCAAGCTCCTTCCAGAGACTTGGATCACCAATTACGAAAAGTTACATCAGCATAACAAGCCTTTCCAATCTACGGATTCTGAGTTCGTCCAAAAAAAAGATGGAACTGTTTCCATCAAGTTTGGTAAGGAAAAGGAATAAAGTCCTTCTATCTTCCATACCCTCTTCATGATTAAACAATGTGTTCGTGAATCAATTTCCGAGCCAGATCCAAAACAACTTGTTCGACATTTCAATAGTGATGGACATCTTGTCCATTACTACAAAGTTGGGATCCTTTTTGCCAATGTTCCCATTGTACGAATTCCCCTAACGAGGTAGATCCTTTTGCAAAACCTCCACCTCGACGAAAAAAGCCGAAGGATAAAGTGTACCAAAGATACTTAAATGGAGACCCCTCCGTTGACACTCTTTGTGAGTGTGATAAATACCAGTTCATGGTTTTTTATGCACCACATCCACCGCCAAAATTCAGTACTAGACCCCAAGATTCACCAGATCCACCAAAATCACCTCTACCATCTCCTCATCAGAAAAAACCAGCTCTCTCCCCATTTTATAAGCCAATATTAAAGTGGGCCAAGAAACACTTCTACCCACTTGAGGTTCCAGTAGAAACAACATCTACTTCTTCCATTGCTATGTTTCATGATACATACTTTCCTCCTCTTGTCCGAGAAAGTTCCAAACTCTCGTTTCTTGCTCCAGAAGAATTCATTGATCCATAAGGCAGATACCGTCATGTTCCTAAGATATCTTGCCCTCACTCGAGGTGGATGAACATGGGAGACAGAGAAGAACTCCTGTTGCTGAAGCCGTTCTAAATTGACAATCGAAGACTCTGTTAGCACAAAACAATGCCTACTAGTGATCCTTACCGAAGGCTATTGAGGATCACCGTGCTAGAGGATGGCAAGGCTCACCCTTGTTGACCTTACTCGAAGCCAGTGAGGCTCGCTCTCGTAGGCCTTTGGCAAGGTCAACCCTTGCTAGATTCCAACGAAGGTGACCTAACTGTCGTCGAGGAAGAAGAAGGGAGGGGAAAAAAAGAAAAAAGAAAAAAAAAAAAAAGAGGACAAAAATAATAAAATATATAATTCAAAAAATATATTAAAATATTATTAAAAATTGCTCACTTTAGTATCGGTCCTGCCATGTACAACAACTAGTGTCCATGTTAGCAATTTCCAACGGAAATTATTAGGATGAACTTAATTGGCAATGTTAATAGGTTCAAGAATGAATTGACAAAAATGTAATGGGCTTAGAATTTTATGGAAAATTTTCTTGTTACTTTGGGTGGGTGGAGATTCTACGTTTCGATTAAAGGATCTGCCGCTTCCAGGTGTGGAGCTTCCACCGGGCTAATTCAATTGGAGTGCCGCCCCTTCTTTATCCTTTATGAGAAACACCGATTTCGGTTCCGGATATTGCTTGGCGTGTGAGAGCGAGGATTCCGCCATAACAACGTCGAACGATGCTGGAGTCGGCGACATGGCAGCAGAGTCGATCGTGACTCCGTCCGAGGTCTGTGATGGCGTGGGCGAGCGGAAGGATGGCGCGTCTATGGTGACCACGGTGGATGACGAACGAATCGGCGACTCGGTGCACTCGGCTGACTCGGCGGTTCCGCTTGGTGGAACCACGTCTTCTAGTTTGCTCATATCTATAGCGGGAATACTAATTAAGGGAATTGGATTCCAAAATAAATTTGTTAGTTAGCTTTCTTACTTTCCCATTTTGGTGTTTTCGTACATTTTACGCCTTCGTCTTCGAATCCTATGCGACAATGAGATAAGGAAAAGGTAAGGCGAGAGAAAAACATCTTTTGACTTCTATCATTAGTAAAATGGGTAAAGAATAATATTGTATAGATGATGCATCCTTCTATGCATCACCAACGAGCCGTGCATAACATTTGTACAAGCACCGCGAGCTTCGTTGATGCAGCTGCAAAATTGCTAAATTTAAGAAAACATACACTTATGCTAAATACAGTCTTGACTCTGGTTTAATTTCCACACATTCATCGTGGGTAAAAGCCGAAGACGAACCAGAAGTGTCTACTGCAGTCATGCTCCCTGATGGCACGTTCCCCGAATGGCTTCCACTCATGCTTCGACCCTTCATGTGACAGTCAAGGTCTCTCAGAGCCTTGAACCTCAGGTCTTCGGTGTAGTTGCCTGGTGGTGGGATTGAATCTGGAATAGTTGCCCTTCCTTCGAGCATGTTCACCACCTCAGACATTGTTGGTCTTAGCGATGGCGATGCATTGGTGCAAAGTAGAACTACTTTGATAACCATTTCTGCCTCTTCTCGATCAATCTCAGGCTTCAACTTCTCATCCACTAGTCCCATCAAGTTGCCAGATTGTTGTAATTGACAGGCCTGCAATCATAGCATTAATATCGTCAGCATCGAATAAATGGATCGCCATATTATGTTTCGCGACATTTTCTAATATGACAAGCACCTTTATTAAATTCAATGATGTAAATGCCTAAAAATTTCTAGTACTGAAACCGAGATAATTTAAAAGTGAAGATTTTCTTGAAATGAGTAAATGCTCTTCTCATGAATCTCGTCATACCATGCCATCTCGTTAGATTGTTCATCATATAGAGCACCGATCGCAGTTAAAAATGAGAAGAACTTACCCAATCCAAGAGGCAAATGCACTCATCACTTGGCACAAAACTACTGTTGCTTTGACCACTGACAATTTCCAATACAAGAACTCCAAAGCTGTACACATCTGCTTTAGAGGTGAGGTATCCCCATAGGGCATATTCAGGTGCCATGTATCCCCTGCAAATAAGGATATAAGTTCTAGGTTAAAATTTCCATCAGACATCAGCATCATACATATAAGAACAAGTCAAAATATGGTTTTTGTGATATTCTCACAGAGACATGGCGACTCACATTGTTCCGGCAACCTTGGTGTTAATATGAGTCTTTTCCTCTTCATCGAGCCTAGCCAATCCAAAGTCGGATATTTTGGGGTTTAAATCTCCATCCAGCAGCACGTTAGTAGCTTTAATATCTCGATGAATAATTCTAAGTCTGGATTCTTCGTGAAGAAATGCTAGACCTTTAGCCACTCCAATGCAGATTTGAAGCCTTGTAGGCCAGTCAAGTTGAAGCCGATAGTTCTGTGGACCTACAAAATACCCATTCACTGTCTATACACCGAAATTTGATCACATGGCATGAGAATTTAGCAAAAACTACAATTGAAAAATTCATAGACTCACCAAACATAGCACGGAAAAGACTATTATTCTCCATATACTCATAGACCAGCAACAGTTGATCCCCTTCAATGCAACAGCCGTGAAGCTTGACAAGGTTTGGGTGTTGTAAACAAGAAATCATGCCTATCTCATTCAAAAATTCACGATTCCCTTGCTTCGATCTGGATGAGAGCTGTTTAACTGCTACCAAAGTACCATCAGGTAATTGAACCTGCACACCACAATAACTCACACTTTCTTCCGAAGCAAACTAAGTGGGAACTTTGTTATTGTCGACATATGAATAGCACTTTTATACCTTGTATACAGGACCAAAGCCACCCTCTCCAATCTTAGAAGCAGGATCGAAATCATTAGTTGCTGCTTTAATTTGATGCAAAGAATAAGTCCGTATTTGCAGATCCAATCCTTTGTTATCATCTGGAGAAGGATTTTAAAAAATCAGTGGGAAATAGTTCTCCAATGCCCTAAGGAAACTCTCGCAGCAATGCAGACTAAGATGTATAACCATTGTTTTCCAACTGAAGAACCTTTTTCTTATAGAGAATGAAGGAGGAGCAAAATAAAGAATGAAGGAATCGAAGTGAAAAAATATGTAGAAAGGAACATTCATGAATAAATGCGCCTGTGTTTCTGTTTGTCTCTTTTGATGTGTGAATGATAGACATACATATATTTGGCCCTGAAAAAAGGATTTCATTTGAACTTGAATACATATGATCCAAGTTGAGAGGGAGGGATTCATGGTACAACCTGCAGATTTTCTTCTCCCCCTTTTCCCAGTCAAGTACCCTTTCCACCAAAGGATGCACAGGATGAAGAAAACAAAGCACGAGACTCCAACTCCTATGAAGATAGAATTAGTTCTCCTTTTTCCATGACTAGAGCAAGCTTTAAAACCTGCCCAATGAAACAACTCAAAAAATAATACTACTTCTGAACAAAGCACTAAGGAAAACATCAAAGGAAAAGTACAAGCTCTAGTTTATACTGTGAATGAAGGAAAGAAATCCTTCTATTTTGCTTTTGAAAACCAACATCATGTAATGCATGATCTTATTTAACGAAGAATATAGGTTTAAACAAATCCTCCTTAGGTACTTTCTGCACTCAATTGAAAGAACAAGAAAGCATTTTGTTTATATCCATGTCTTTATATGGTTTCGTACCACGTATAAATTATCATATGCACAAAACTGCAAGACTAGTAAAATTCACTCTGTTTCAAGCATGATCCTAAAATGTACCAGGTCATGTCCTCATCCATGTGGCAGTGAATGCAAATTTAAGCACTTAATCTGTTTTCAGCTTTCAACAAGGAGAGAAGAAAAGAATGAGATCTACTCTTGACATAGAGGGGAGCAGCAGGTGCACTTTTTCAGCATGTTATACTGTAGAAATTTGACTAAACTAAGATGAATATTAAAATTTTTTCTATGTTTATCATTATAGAGACAACATGATAAGAAGCCAGCAAAATGAAGTGTACTTCATCCTTTAAGCATTCAGCAAAAGCAGAAGCATAATATTTCTGAAGAAAGCCAAATGCCCATAAAATTTGACCAGAGTATGCCTCCCACACGTATTCAATCCACCTTAAAACAAAGCAAGCTGGAGGCTCAAACAACTAGAAAGGTCTAGTCACACATACTAAAACTGGACCCGCGAAGAAAAAGCTAAGCGACATATTCTTAAAAAAAAAAAAAAAAGAGTAGTAGTACTACCATTAGTCCGAGCATATAATGGACACTGATTTATCCCTAAGTTGGGGTGGGTAATGTCTCACCCAATAAGTACTCTTATTCATTGGGACCAAATTATAATGAAGCAGTTGGACTTTTACTATTAAACAATCAAAGCAAAGGAAAGGCAAAACTACACCGGTTTTGTAAATTGCAAAGATTTCATGCAAAACATTTACTGACTTCTAGAGCAATTATACGTAAAGAAAATATATAAACAATTCACTCACCAGAGACAACAGAAATTGCTGATACTAGAGGACCATAAACACTTCTACGGGGAATTCTTGTTGTTCCTTTACCCGCCCAAGAAAGTCGGACCTCCAGCATATTATTGGTCACATTGACATTAAATATTTCCACTACAGGTTTTTCAACCCCACCCGCCTCATCTTTGATATTGAAATCCTTCCTGACTAATTTGTCCTGTGATATTGTAGCATATTGAGAGGAATGCCCAACTCCAAATATGTATAAAGCACAAGACGCAACAGTAAAACGTGGAACTACCTGAATATATATATGGAACATTCGCTTCCCGAGACTATTAAATGCATTGTCAGTTGTGAACTGAATCTCTGCAAACTGTAAATGTACAGTGTACTGTCCATTTCTTAAGCAATAAAAGAAGTAGGTAAGCGAAATCGGAGAGATTCTTGCCGTTGTATAGCGAGCATCCATGTTTGCATCTGATAAAGTTAAAGTGTATAGTGTATTTTGGAAATCATTGTCGTTCATGAAGTCACCTGTGCTACTAAACCCCCAATTCCGATTTCTATCAAAGAAGTATAATGCAGTACCACCCTTGACCTGTCCATCTCCTTCATACAGAACAGTCTGTTTATTTTCTTTGATGTTTGCATCTTGTCCACCACAGTTAACATGTTGGCAACTCGAATCTGTCAGAACAAGTTTAAACTTCAGCAAAATAAATGATGGACCTTAAAGAAGGGTGTTAGCATATTTCAATATTAATTTAAGCCTTTATCTAATAGGTTATGCTTTCAAAATAGTTGGCAGTGGTTTTACAAAACTTTACATGATATCAGAGCAAAAGGTCCTAGATACAAATCTTATCAGGCCTTTATTCGCCTCCCCTATTATTCATTTCCACGCACTAGTTGTAGACCAAAGTCCCAACTTACGAGAGAGGGGCAGTGTTTAAGCAATGTTAAATCAAGCCTTCATTTAACAATTTAAACTTTAGAATAGTTGACAATGGTCTCACAAAATTTTACAAAAAGAATGCTCCGCATCTTAGGAACAAAATAATGAGGAGATGCCGTCCATGGACAGAAAAAGAAAACCTTCTCATTTTTCATACAGAAAGGCATTGTATCCAATACATGTTTTGTAGCTCACAGAAAAATACATACAGCGTGAACAGCGGAAGTTGTCCAAGCATGGCACGGCTCTACTTCTGCAGCAGAGTAGAAACATAAACCGATAGTTAAAGATAAGTGTTCCTGCCTTTTGAAAATGAATCAAGGACATAATAGTTTGAACAGGGCTAGCAGAAATAATAAATGATAGACGTCTAAAGCAAGTAAAAGAATTGTAAAGTGAGGGAAAAAGAAAAACCGAGAAATCTTACAAGTTGTTCTCTTGTGAAGAGCTTTTGTATAGGTTCAAGTTTAGGTCCCTGACAGATGAAGAAAAACTGACTCATCAGATTTCTTAAGTACATAACACTATGACTTATTGGGCAAAAATCACGAGAATCCTCACAAGTTGTCCCGACAAGCTTGTTGGTCAGAGCTTTGCCGTGAAAAGTTGTTGTAAGAAAGATCGCTGCATCCACACAACAACAAGCATTCAAGTGATTTTATCTTAAGATGAAGATTTGACAGCAATTGTATCCCAAATAAGCGAAAGAGGGCAAACCAAAAATTCGGAAGTAAGCTTGTGAAATCAACTTTGACGAGAAGAAAACATACACACTGGTTCCATCCTTCAAGATTGAGTCTGGTACTTGTCCACTCAGAATATTGCCCGTTAGAAAGCTAGCCAAAACAAAATCTGGCGTTTTAGCACTCATGAAGAAAAATTGAGCACCAAAAAACATGAGAAAAACAAAACTTATTGATGCATCCGAATATATACTGTGACATAGTTACAGATTGAATGCCCCCATTTGAGGTTGCAACGTTTGCTACTACAAGCATGTTGGGTTTTGTTAAACATGGCTTCATGTCTTCCCTCTACCTCTTAGAGCGCATAAAATAAAAACACTGATATATGTGATGATCGCATGGCTCAATTTTTCAGCTTTTAATTCGATCCTATTAAGAAAGATTTTTATAAACAAATCTCCATTTACATGGTCATGTCACCACCCATTTCATTATATCTCATACAATTGGTAGGGTACAGACTTACATAAATCTCAATCTTTTTGCAGTGATTGTCGCTGGAATTTCACCAACTAATCTGTTGAAGCTGAGCTCCCTGTTAAATGGAGGATATGAGTGCTTGAATGTCTAACAGAGATCTCAGCTAACAAAGCCAGCTCTAAGTCTTGTGTACAGAACATAATCAGAGGGTAGTAATGTTGAGAAGACAGTATGTACACAAACTTGACTGGATGCAGAAATTAACGCCAAACATCCTACCAAGAAAACCCCCTGCCCATATTGGTAACTTTCCTGTATAGTTAAATTTGGTCACCAACTGAAAAACGAACTTTGGATTAATATGAATCACGTATTCCCAATTTATACACAAATTCCATGCAACATCAGTTTGGTCCTCCAATCATTAAAACAATCGAAAAAAAAGATGCATGGTTTGTTGTGATATGGCGATGTCAGTCAAGTACTGTTTGTGGCTGTTAATCAGGAGTGGAACCAAATTTTTTGGAGGTTATGAATTATACATACGTATAATATTGCAACTCACACCGATTGTCAACTGGTAAAGTACGAGTAAGAAGGGGCAGCAGTCGATGTCTTGGTTGTGGGAAAAATATCTCCACCTTCAAGGCTGTAATTCTAGGTGCTTATAACAGTCCACTATTGCGGATCAGAACAAAATATATGTGGAGAACCACAGCAGGAGGCAATTCTGTATTAGTGCCGAACAATGGTACATGGATTTATCAAGTTTAGGTTAATTGAGTTAATAAACAAAAAGTACAATTTGACTGTTCTTTTTATTAAAAAGAAAGATCAGTACAAGGTCCCAACCAAATTTCGCACCTAACTTCTGGCATATTCGAGGCAACACCATCAGTAGAATATATCCTTTGATCATGGAATGTTATCATTGTGCACTTTCAGCTCTCTTGCACAACATGACTTTGACAAATCCTACTTGCGCATCTACCGTTTCTCATACAGCGGCTAAAAAAGAAAGTTCCAAGTTCATTTGAGCACCCAGACGAGATTAACCACTACCTTTGCACAGCAATGAAAAATTGCACTGACTTCTCCAAAGGATCTTTCAGATTATGGAAGATGGTTAGAAAGTCTTCTCGAAATTGAGAATGAGTGATGACATTAGCATGATTTGTACTGTACATGATGCAAAAAGCATGCTTAGAAATTTTACAGACAATAACTCACACGAGTAATACTTACACGACTTCTAGTTCTTCTAAGTTCCAAATGTAAGAGGGAATCTCCCCAGATATGTTACAGCTCCTTAGCACCCTGACAATGTAACAGATTAGTTACTCAAACATTCATGACATGTAACAAAATGATTTCCTAGTAGAGAAATGAGTGAAACAAGAATCAAACCTACAATGTTACGAGGCCTGTCATATTACTGAGATTAGGAAATAGCTGTCTGGGACTGATTATGTCACTAATTTTCCTGAAAAAGACATAAGAACTTGCTATAAATTTCTCAACTTGATAACTGCACGTCAGATTTTCAAATATGAGTTTCACAGGATCATGACAGGATACTGTACGCTTACAAGTGGACCATGTTATTGAAAAGTGAGACAACAGTTGGAATAGGCCCCTCCAGCCCACTTGCGATCATTTCTCTGCCCATCACAATATGAAAAATGATAGTTACTTGCTTGGAATGAGTAGTGTTTGCTCTTATTCATCATCTCTAGCTTAAAAAATTTCAAAAGATCTTACAATCTATTGAGTTGTAAGCAGTTCTTGATGAACTCTGGTATTCTGCCACTGAAGTTATTATCATTTATCCTCCTGCATTATGCAATTGAAATGTGTCATCAGACATTTGAATTAAGATATATAATCTGTATGGGAGGAACGAGACAACAACATACAAATCTGTAAGATTTATCAAACCAGCAAAAGAGGTTGGCAAGTTTCCAGTTAACTGATTGGAGGACAGAATCCTGCCAGCATAACATGCCAAGAACAGGCCCACATCAACATCTAATATATATAAAACTTGCAATCAGAACAAGTGGACAATAAATAATTATACAGCATCTCACAGAGTTTGTAGGTTGATCAAACTTCCGAGCTCAGGAGGAATGTTGCCAGAGAACTGGTTGGCCTCAAGGCATCTGATTTAGAATCCCCAGTAAAATCACTAATAGTACGATCCAACATAACTTAAGGAAATTGCATAGTAAGTGTCGTAGCTTCACCGCACAAAGTAATCATGGCAACTAAGAGATTCTATAGACATTATTACAGCTGTAAGCAAACTTGCAAGCAACAGAGACAAAGATGTTGAAAACGCACAGGTATGTGAGAGAGGTGATACTGCCCAAAGTCTTTGGAATTTCCCCAGATAAGCGATTCACGAGAACAGAGCTGCATTGATCACTCCAATTATTTATACCAAGGCTAATGAGATGCCAGTACAAGATAGAATTATTAGAATAGAATCTTTAGAAGGATCTTACATTGAAGTCAACCGCATAGAAGCCCACTCCTGAGGTATTGTCCCATAGAGGTAGTTATAAGCGAAGTCACTACAAGAATAAGATAGTATTTATCCACAAAGTAGGATTTCAAATAAGTATTCCATGTCCATATATTAGCTTATATCTGCAAGAAATATGATAGTGTTTAATTAAGGTCTCACATTTTTCTAAGGTGAGGAAGCTTAGCAAGTTCAGGGGGAAGGATCCCAGGGAGACTAAAGCCCTTGAGAGTTCTACAAAGCATCAAAACCAAAATTAGACAAACTCAAGTAACATCACACGATGAATGATAACAATTTCTACACAGACAAACAACAGAAAGAGGTCCTTACAGGCTATGCTACAAGCATGCAATGAAAAACTGTTTTAAATTTGCAAAGCACATCTATACTCACCAATGCTGCATATAAGCTGTTCTTTGAAAGGTTACAAGGAATTATAATGACCGGCTTTAATGTTTTTTAGCCAACTAGGATGACAATTAAAAGGAAGTACAAAAGAGTATAATTAAAAAAATAGTCAAACATATTCTAGGATAATTCACTATGTGTCTACATAATCTTCTAAAATGTCATGTTTGGAATTGGATGTTATCATGGTATGGGAATTTTGAACTAAATAGTGGCTGGCAGTCCAGTAAGCAAGGGAATATTAGGTAGATGATTACAATCTAAACATCCTACATATTATATATTTTAAAAAGAGAGTCAGCATCTTCTTGGTTCCTTCTGAAGAATATTATGAAAAATTGCGGAAATTGACTCAATCAAAATATACAGATTTTTACCTAGTCTGCACGTATAAAAAATTTCCAGCTGCAGAAATGAGGTCCTTTTTTTCTCATACCTGTATATAGCGAGGCTCTCATTTGAGTCACAGTCTCAGCTTTCAAGGTCGCAATAACTAGTTTCCCAAGAGAAATTGTGGACTCAAACCTTTTCATGTTTTGTCAATGCATGTTATTCAGCTGCCTATGTAACACCTATCATTTTGCATTTGCAACCAAGAATCTGAACATTGTCAAAGCAGCCCCAGATATTCACACTATTTACTGTTGTAAGTTACATCAACCCTGCTTTAAGAGACTGTATATTATAGATAGACAAAAAAAGAATATTTTCTCCAGTCAAGATGCAAAACTATGCATTAAATCTGAGTAACGAGCTGAGGAGTATATACATGTTTACGACATGACAGAAGGTATCATTTAGGAAGTTGCATTCACAAGCAACGGTACTGTCTGCTCCTTTTGGTATTTCTGTTGTTACACCAACTTTTACAACTTCACAAGAATCACCATCAAACTCCCAATACTTGGCCCCCAGTTTAGCAGCAATTTGTTGAAGAGCGTCCACTGAATCCCATTCAGAACCACGTAAAGAAGAAAATAAGCAAAAAGATTAGTGTCATTGCAGTGACCTGAGTAGCCAATCAAATATTTAAGGATATTTGCCTGATATCATTAGCAAAGATCAGGACAACTTACTGGAAAAGTATTAAGCATAACAAACAATCGTAACCCCAAACCAATCTTTGCAAATTTGCTTCCAAGTTCCTAGACTAAGTTTTAGTAATTCTGCAATGCAGACCCAAGAGAAGAAACCACTCCAACCAAGATCAATCCAAGAAACAGCAGAATCAGCATAACGGCAAGCAAAATAAGAATTGTGGACAACGTGACGAAAGAGAGAACTGGATTTTGTCTGTTCTTTTTATTTCTGTTGTAAGTTACTGTACAGCAGATCTCGTTGTGCTTCAAACCCACTAAAGAAAGGCTGAAAAACACAAAATTCCATAAACAAAGACAGATGCAAAGCCAACTTAGCTACTCCAAACCATCTTAAGAAGGCAAAGCTGAGAAAAACTCAGCAAAAAACTTTTAATTATCTCCAGAGTTCGAATCGTTATGCGGACAAACTGAAGATTTTGCACTCACCTTCTTGGGGAGAAACCTTTGGTTCAGCCAATCTAAGCATCCTGAAGTAGCACAAGGCAAAAATAAAGAAAATTAAGGAGTTCTTCGCAACCATGATCAAGAGAAAATGTGGGCCTCGGATAAGCCAGGACCCAGAGAGCTGTTTTCGCTTTGGACTTGCGTTCTCAGAGTATTGTCAAAAGAATCAAAACGAGGAAACGTAGCATCAAAAGACGACAGGGAGCAAACTCCACCTGCCCGATGTGCAAACGAGGAATCTCTCTCTCTCTCTCTCTCTCTCTCTCTCTCTTCACTCTATTTGACCTTTCTGGGTTGGAGGTGTGCATGTTGGAGCGTAGCCGCCACCGTACCAAATGAACCGGAGTCAAACTTTCATTTCAGTTTCAGAAGACAAAAAGATCATCACCTAAACTTTTCCTGTCAGATTATCAACTTTTTTGCTTTCTCCTTGTTTTGCCTCGGGACTTTTGTGAAGGTGGAAGGTGTTAGCTAGTAAAAATTACAATTACTTGTGCTCGATTTTTGAAGAGTTTTTTTCTCTTTTTTTTTTTTTGAAATACTAAACTTCTCATTTGAGCTTAAGCTTAAATTAATTTAATTTTCAAAGAACTCCACAATATTATAATTATTACATTATACTGGACTTGGAACTAATCAAGTAATCAAACTTTCAATGTCCAATTACACGTATCAATTCACCATATTATAAAATCGACATGTCAGCATTTAGACACAAAACGACATCGTTTTAAATTTACTTTATGTAAACTCTAGCTTAGAGTAGAATATGCTTGCTATTATAAACAAAAAAGTCCTAGCATCAAAATGTTAATTGAGTTTATTTGACCTTGAAAAGTCAAGCTTATTCGGTAACACATAATCAAACACATTATATACATAGTTAACGTTGAAGCTATAGTTAATGCCGAAGCTAAGAGAATGTACGCTCCAATACTCGCTACTAAACACTTCACTTATGATATGTGGGACAGTTTTGCCACGTGCCACCTATTAGACCAATAAGCTTTTGCTATAATTTAATTTTGTACTCGTGAAAAGTTAAAGAAATTTAATGATTTTGCCAAAAATGAGAATTTAGATTAAGGCATAATGAGTATGTAGTGAAATCTCCAAAGTTAGGATATTCAATGAATATAAACAGAAGATAAACAAATAAATAATATGAGCAAAGAATAAGATTATAAAATAATAGCTCTTGTTTCTACATAAGTTATTTAGTGGCATGTGTTTTAAATAGAAATGAATTTTTACTATGTGAACCAAATAAGTTGCGCATAATAATTTATGAAAATGTAATTGGAGCTCAATGTTTTACACACCGGACTTAAGTACAAGCAACCAACTATATATGCATATTTTTTGAGAAAAAAGACTATATATGCATATTTACATTCTTCCCCTTTGTGGACGAAAAACGGGATTGTAACCGAAATTTAATCGTGGGCCTAAAAGCTGAGATCTCTCTTGGCGTCCATGCCTTTGTAGATTGAATCATTGCTAGGCTGCTTTAGTGGAGCTTGAGGTCGTGATTAAAGTGAAATTTTTTCCTAAAATAAAAAATATATTTATAGAATCAAGCTGTATTCAACATCCGGCAAGTGTTTGCCATCGTCACACCGCTTAATTTAGTAATGCTGTAAATCGGCCTCCATGCTTTTTCTTCTTCCAAGAATAGGACAATGATCGTAGCACTAGAAAGTAGGTAACACTAGTCCATTTAGGACATCATGAAAGTTTCACTACAGAGAAAGAAAAGAAAATGCCACCACTCGACATATGAATTTGCCACTTGTTTGGGGGGACCGTCAACAGTGGCTGCCAGATAAAAGCTAAGTTCAGAGCATCTCAATCTCAGGGTTGATGTCATGGATTTTTCAAAAGCTTTTGCTTCGTGAATACGTTTGGCCGGTGACTATCTAGAAATAAATTTTCCTTTAGTGGATGCAATTTGCATATCTGGACGGACAGCGACGTGGGTGTCTCACCCGGAGACGAGACCCCATCACGTAGAATTATTGTCTTGGAGCTGACTAGACGTCCATTCCGACGAGAGTGGGGCAGGTCGAGGAGAAATTTTAATAGGGAAAATGTCACAAATGATCTTTGAGGTTTTATTTAATATTCAATTTCATCATTAAGCTTTTGATTTGCTCAAGTTAATCATTCTGTTCAAACTTTTAAGTGATGACTATTTTTTTTCTTTTCTTCTTCTTCTTCTCTTTCCTCCGTTGGCAGTGACCCTAGATTGGCTAGGGCGGCCCTCGCCGGCATCAGGCGAGGACGGCCCTTGGCTGAGGCGGGCAAGGGCGGCCCTTGCCAGACCCTTGCCAAACTTGGGCAAGGGGTGCCCTCGCCAGATCTGGGGAGGGAGGCCCTTGCCCGATGCCGACGAGGGCCACCCTCCCCTATGTCGGGCGAGGACGACCCTCGCCCAACGCCAGCAAGGACAGCTCTAGCCAGCCTAGGCGAGGGCGACCCTCGCCGGATGCTGGTTTCCCTCCATCGGCTCCACCATGGCCAACGGAGGGAAGAGAGAAGAATAAAAAAAAAAGAAAAAAATATTAAAAAGTAAAAAGATCAAAATGCCCAATTCCGTTAACTTTAACTAACGGAAGAATAAAATTTGTCAATTTTCAAATAGTCAATGACTAGATCAGACATTTGTCGATAATTCATGAATCAAATTAAATAAATTAAAAGTCTAAGGACGAGATTGCACATTAAGTAAAAATTTAGGGATTGTTTGTGACATTTTCCCATTATCGTACGACCATAGTACACGTGCATGGCTGCAAAATCGCCGGACTGGAAAGAGAGACGACGAATTTGAATAGAAGCCATTTCAAATTTGCAATCAAGCGACGTGAGACGATACTAGATTGAGAATTGATGTGGAGTCATTGCTAGGGGCGATGATATCGCAGTCATGAAGTGTTCTTATTCCTTATTCCTCTTCTTTTTTTAAATGAAGTGACTTTTTTTCACAAGGATATATAAAATGTCTCATTCACCTGCATCAAATGAAGGGCTTCATGCATACAGTGGATGGCGTGGCTCCTAAAGTTACTCTAGGTGGGTAGAGAATCCGTAATTTGAGTAAAAGATCCGCCACTATTGAGAAAACTTCATAATAGATTTTGACGTCGACAAAATTGTTCATGAAAATTTGGTCAGTCTGATAATCATCTTAAAGTATATTGATCTAGAAAAATACTCTTGGAGTGAAATTATCTCAATCTAGTTTGAACTCAAGACCCAATTGTAAAGTCTACTTCGGTTGGAATAAGCTTGGGCTTATGTTTAGACTTTATATTGAAGATGAAAATCTTACATTATGACTATGTTTGGCGGTCGAGATGAAATTCGAGATAAGATCGATATTATTCTATACCGTGTTTAATGCCTACTTAAGATAGGATAAAATCATATATAAAGGGATATAAGCTGAATAAAATTACTCTATAGAGAAAATTGGAACATAAGTAAATAGGATTTGTAAAATCCATAAATATAATTTTTTTTTTTCAAATAACAAACTTATTAACTTAAGAAAATTAAAATTATATTTCAATATAAATAGTATTTGAACTAAATATAAGAAATTCAAAATATGAAAAAATGAAAATTTAGTTTTTTAATTTAATCTTAGTTAAATTTATATATTTGACTTTAATTCTATCTTATAATATAAATTAAATATATAAATATAAATATATATTTATATTTATTACATATTTGAGGTATTTTTGTATTTTAAGTATATTAGTACAGTCTGCTATTTAATAAAATTTCATCAAAGAATGATGAAAGGGTAAAAAAGAAATAAAAAATGAAATGATTAAAAAAAGAGAGGAAAAAATGAAAATAAATTAAGCAATAGTTTCGGGAGAGATTTTCGCCATATCAGTTCACGAACTTTTAGGTTCATTTACAAAAGCTTTTACTTCGTGATTACGTTTGGCCAATGACGAATCCATAAAGAATTTCACTTCAGCAGAAGAGAGGGGTCAAAGGGTCGAAATCTTTTTAAGCCGGCTTTGACCGCATGGGCCGTGTTCGATTCTTCATCTTTCGTTGTCGCATGAAATTGGCCTATCCGAACGGACAGCGACGCGGGCGTCCCACGCGGAGACGAGACCCCGTCTCGTAGAATGAATACCTCAGAGCTGACTAGATGTCGGTTCCGACGAGTGGGGCACGGTCGAGGAGAAATTATTGTACGACCATAGGACACGTGCATGGCTGCAAAATCGCGGGCCGGAAAAGAGAGAGAGACGACGTGTGCGTGTAGAACACGTTTCAAATTTGCAGTCGATTGATGTGAGAGACAACATCGGATCGGGAATTGCCATGGAATCGCTACAAGTGGCGAGGAAATTGCAATTATAAAGTGTTCTTTTCCGATTTAAATGACTTTTCACAAGGATCTGCACCGAACGAGAGGCTTCATGCATAGCGCATACGGATGATGGCGTGGCCCCTAAACTTACTTTTCGGGAAAAATCATCTAAAAAAGTCTATAATTTGCTTTTAATTTTGCTAATTAAGCTCTAAATATTTTCATGTGTTATCAATTGAGATCAATCCGATTACTTTTAGTTAGAAATTGCTGATATGGACTCTGCTTATCTTAAATACATGAAATAGTCGGCGCTAATTTAGAAAAATTTGAATAATATTATAATTTTTTTTTCTTATTTTCCTCCATTCTTCTCTTCTCTAGCCAACAACGGGGCTTAAGAGTAGTCGCCAACGACTGACTAAAGGAAACGACTAGTGACCCTCACTGAAGGCTAGTGAGGATCACCTTGCTAGAGGATGTCAAGGCTCGCCCTTGTTGACCTTACCTGAAGCTAGCAAAGCTCGCCCTCATAGGCCTTTAGCAAGGTCAACCCTTGCTAGATTCCAATGAAGGTAACCTCACTGTGGTCGAGGAAGAAGAAGGGATGGGGAAAAAAAGAAAAGAAAAAAAAAAAAAGAAAAGAAAAGAGGACAAAATAATAAATATATAATTTAAAAGATATATTAAAATATTATTAAAAATTACTTACTTTAGTATCAATCGTGCCATGTTAGCAATTTCCAACCAAAATTATAAGAATGAACTCAATTGGCAATGTTAATAAGTTTATGAGTGAATTGACAAAAACGTGATGGGTTTAGAATTTTATAGACAAGTTTCTTGTTACTTTGGGTGGGCGGAGAATCTCCGTTTCGATTAAAGGATCTGCCGCTTCAATTGGAGTGCCGCCCCTTCTTTATCCTTCATGAGAAACACTGCGCCGGGCCTTTCTTGAGCCACTAAGGCCCGCCGGGCTAATTCAATTGGTGTACCCCGTCTCTCTTTCGAGCCCGACAGCCCGGCCCGGGAATTCTGGGGCCTCCAAACAGTCGGCCCGGCCCGGCCCGGGCCGAGCCGAGCTTTAGCGTCTCGGACCTTTTACCTCCCATCGTGCCCCGCTGGCCCAGATGCCACGTGGAGCTCGGTTCTCCCGCCACGTGGCTCCGGGACGAGATCGTCCCCATCCTGTCTCGCTCCAGAAGCTCTCCTCCACGCAGGACGTGACGAAACCCTAGCCCCCGATCTCCGTTCCCGATTCACCTCGATTCTCCATGGGCTCGTCCAATTCCGGCGACGACGACGACGACGGCGACGCCGGCTCCACGTTTCACGATGCCTGCGACGACTTCCCGTTCTACGATTGCCCGGCTCCCGACGACTCCGCCGCTCCCCTCGACGGATCGGAACCGAAGCCGCCCTCCTCCTCGCCGGAGATTCCCTCCGGCCTCCGGCGCCGGCGTTCGGGTAGGGTCCCCGCCGGAGGAGAGGCCGAGGCCGAATCGGGCTTCGCCGCCCGTTCCAGGGAGAACAGGTTCAGGCTTTACCGCGATTTGACGGAAGGGGAAGGTCCTATCGAGCGAGCGCGCTCGGATGTGGAGGAGAGGAGCTCGATTTCGGTTCCGGGCATTGCTCGGCGTGATGAGGGCGAGGATTCCGCCATAACAACGTCGAACGATGCTGGAGTCGGCGACACGGCGGGGGAGTCGATCGTGACTCCGTCCGAGGAGGTCTGTGATGGGGCGGGCGAGCGGAAGGATGACGCGTCTATAGTGACCGCGGTGGATGACGAACGAATCGGCGACTCAATGGACTCGGCCGACTCGGCTGACTCGGCGGTTCCGCTTGGTGAAACCACGTCTTCTAGTTTGCTCATATCTATGGCGGGAATACTAATTAAGGCAATTGGATTCCAAATTAACTTGTTAGTTAGCTTTATTACTTTCCCATTTTGGTGTTTTCGTACATTTTACGCCTTCGTCTTCGACCCCTATGCGACAATGAGGCGTGGCGTGAAGTGTTTGACTGGAAAGATATCGAGCGTATGCAATTCGGTGTGCGATAAAATGAGTCCTTTTGTACGTGAATGGTTCGAGGACAATAAGTCAATTTGGAAGCTCGTGCTGCGGTGCGGTTGGGGGCTCTTTTGGTCGATGTATGTTTGTTTCATCTTGGTCGGTTTACTGGTGACTGCTGCTCTGATTAGTGGTCTTATAATGAGGTTTCTGGTGGCAGAGCCGATCAGGATAGAGGACAAATTGAACTTTGATTATACGAAACACAGCCCGGCCGCTTATCTACCGGTAAGTTCTTGTGCCGGTGCAGATTGTGGTATGAAATGTGGAGGGATAGTTGTTGATGTGGGGAAGAGTGGGAGATCGCGGGTTATTCCTCCTCGTCACGAGCTGGAAGCAACTGTGTCTTTGACATTGCCAGAGTCTGAGTACAACAGAAATTTAGGTGTCTTTCAGGTAACTTTCTTCTTGCTGTTGAATTGGGTTCAGTTTGATTGGCTTGAAATGTCATGTTATGCTTACTGTTCATAGTGTGATGCGATTTTATATGTGTGCTATTTGTAGCAAACCCGCATTATGTTTTATACAACTTAATTTGCTCAGGTTCCGAAATGTAAGTCTTGTTTAAGGTAGATGTGGGCCTTCCCAAGAGAGCTATGTACTTATTTGCCTAAGCCCTTTCCTTCTTATATACTGACTGTAGAGAGCATTGCCTTCAAGAGTTGCTGTTGCCTCTTAGTTAGCACTGGATCCTGCAAGTCTAGATCTTTGCCAGATTCTTGGGAAGTTTCACTCATCCTAGTTCTGAGGATTCTTTGCAAAGGGTCTGATTCACCAATAGTAGCATTCTGGGATTTTGTAGCGTGACAAGTTTCTTTTAGCGGGGGTTCATTTCATGCCCCATATTCTTTTAGCCTGGGCTAGTGTTGCCTTGTCAGGTGAAAGATTTACTTGTACTAGTGATAAACTTGTTGGTAGTTTTTGGTCCACTGGAAGTGTACAAGTTATCAAGCATAGCTTCTTCTTCCGAAATAGTTTTAGTTACCCCGCAAGTATTGGCATCTTTCCTGCTTGAGCAGGCTTAAGTAAATTTGACGTTATCATTGCTATGTCTATATTATTTACTCTTATGTTGTCGTATGTATGACTTTTTTCTTCTTTCTTGTTTCACACAAATAGTATTGTTTTCCTGCTCATCCTTTGTCCTTTATTTTTGGTCCAACTTTGTAGGTTACAACCAAAGTAATAAAATAACCACTTATCTTGAAGATTGACTTTCAAATCCTTAACATTTGTTAGGTCAGGGTTGATCTGCTGTCCGCTGATGGTGAAGTACTTTCAAGTTTAAGCCGTCCGTGCATGCTACTCTTCAAAAGCGAGCCTATCCGCCTTCTCTTAACTTTCCTTAAAGTAGTTCCGCTGATTGCTGGCTATGTATCAGAATCTGAAACCATCCATGTGAAGTTTCAAGGTTTTATTGAAGGCAATGTACCCACTGCCTGTGTAAAGGTGGTCCTTGAACAACGGGCAGAATTCCGTCCTGGAGCTGGCATCCCTGAAATATATGACGCATCGCTAACCCTGGAGTCTGAGCTTCCTCTTTTAAGAAGGATCCTATGGTACTGGAAGAGGACCATATTTATCTGGATCAGCATGGTGATGTTTATATGGGAGTTGCTATTTACTCTAATCTGCTGCAAGCCCATCCTTATACCACGAACAAGGTGGAGTGTTGATTCTGCTAGAAGTCATGCTCGAAATGCTTCTCCCTCACATTGATGGTGTGGAACTTTGGCCTGCAGATAGATGATACAAAGGTAACATCTAATTTTTGGCATCTGCACTTATGTCCTCCTTCGAAAGAAACGATTCGTCCTCGTTTTGAGTGCCTCCCTCTGCAATGTGGGGGAACAGCGACCAAGTCGGGCCAAACACGTGGGTCTGGACAAAGTTTTTAGGCCATGTAAAACATGTCTCTAAGCGTTAAGTGAGACATTTGTATTGTACTCCTGCTCATTCTTTGATTCTTTTTCTCCTCCTGTCAAATAATAAATATAGCGCCTGTCCTCTAAGTATATGTTGGCAAAGAGTATTCAGCTTGTTATGCTTGTTGCCGCTGTCGCTCTTAGATGTCGTTACAACTTCCGAAACATGTTGGCCTGATGCTGTTTTGGAAGACTGAAAAGCTTCAAGTTATCCTTCAGATAGCGGGTTTAAGTTTTGTGAGGTGGTGAGTAAGCATATGTAAAGCAGATCTGGTTAAATCATACGGTACATACATATAGCGTTTCTATTATCTTTGAACCTCATTTTTGGGTGTTTCATTTCGTATTTGATTTGGTTCTCTTAAGTAATTGTAAATCCATGTAATAATTTGTACACGGGGGGTAATTTATACATCCAATATTATATTCCCCTTGCTTTACATCAATTATGTTGAGGCAATTCGCATAATCGCATCATGTCAAATTTAGGTCTAATATGAACAAATATGTGGGTTGATCATATTACAACTTTAAAGGTTTAGACATGTGAAAATGTGTTTAGACGTGTATAAACGTGTCTAAAGGTGTTTAAAGATGCCTAAATATATCTAAATGTGTCGTGTTTAAGAAATAACAAATCAACATTGACAATTAATTGTGTCTAAGAGTGTCATACTATAAAGGATTAAAGGAGTAGACCAACACATATTTGTGTATAGACGAGTTGACCCTTTCATAAGCGAACCTGTCTAGTCTTGATATCAACATGCTTAATTATGGGCAATCTATATGTCATGTAAACGGATCATTTGTCAACCTACGTTGGTTGCATTAGTATAATGAGAGACTTTGCACAACAAAGAGCTTTATAACTCGAAGTACAATTCTGCTTGCAATGTCTGAGATTAGCTTTAGATCGTGAGAAGTGATTCCCGACAATTACATAAATCTCGCACTCCCAAAAAGAGAAATGGTATCATAAGTACGGGAACCTTTTCTCGTTTTGGAATCAGTACTCAAATAGGTCTTTTTTTTGGCTTAATCAATTAAGTATCTTTACTTTTTGATTGCACTGGAAATGTGGAGCCTCCTTTAAATGAAACTGATATAGTTCTCTTCCACAGCTAAGGGTCTGCATGGTAGTATTTTCGTTTCTCTCAATTTCTGTCTTTTTGTTCCCCGAAATAAAAAAAAAAATAGAAATCTGTTTGGTAAAACTTTTGTTCCCAGGAACAATTTCTCTATTTTTTTGGTTCCCGAAACAGTTTTGGAATAGAAACAAGAAAAAAAAAAAAAAAGTAGTTTATTGTTCCCGGAAATAACTTCTAGAAATAAGCCAATTTTTTTTCTTTTGTTCCTCTCTCTTGTCGCGGTCACCTCCAATTGCTCGGAGCCACCGTCAATCGTCGCTGATCGCGGCCTCCGCCGCCATTCACCGTTGCCCCCCGCCGCCGCCGTCGCCAGGCTCTCCGCTTGTCACCGGCCGTCAGCCGTCACCGCCGACCGTCGCCGTATAGCCCATCGGTGATTGTGTGCGGCGGCAGCGGTGGCCAGTGGTCAGCGGTCGGTATCCGTGAGCAAGAATAAAAAATGAATAAATACAAAAAAAAACTATTATGTACCAAACACATTTCTATTATTTTTATAGTTTTAAAATAGAAATTTTGTGTAGTTACCAAACACCTTATTTTATCCCAAGAATAGAAATATAAAAAAATTATTTAAAAAAAAAAAAAAAACTTTTCCCAGCTAAGAAACATTGTTATGCGCAGCCTTAATTAACGTACTGCACTTAACATTATAATAAAATGAGAACTATTATTTCTCTTTGCTTTCCTTTCTTATTCTTCTTGGTCTTCCTTCTTCTTCGTCGCAGAGCCGCCACGGGACGCGATTGCCACCGCAAGGTCAAGCTTGGGCTCGTTACAGCCCACAATGTTAAGTGCCGCCTCCACAGCCCATCTGGCCATCATTGCCATCCGCCACAGCTCCCGACTCTCTCTTCTTCAACCTTCAATAGAGGTCTCATGACCTAAACTTTGAGAGGCACGTCTTACAATCTAATGCGTGCATCGTTGTCTTGTTGGGTCGTTTATCGTGGCGAGGTGTGTCAACCAGCGTTGGTGGTGCCAAGGCCGAAATCCTAAAATGGCAATTAAGAGGGAAGGGGTGAATTGGTCAATAATACCATCCTTCCTTTAGGTCTTTTTGCAAACTGTTAGAACGATAGTCCTATGAGATAGATAGACGATGCTATTTAGCAAATAACAAACATTCACTATTCGAGGGACGAGAGATGATGGGTCAAGTACGTACTGAGGTTCGGCCGTCGACGCCTAGTCCTCTCTCTCTCTTTCTCTCTCTCGGCATTAGCGGCCTTATAATCCGTGCAGGCTGAACTTCACTACCAAACCAAGTAAAATCACTGGGATACGATGTATTTCTGCCGCAGCAACAGCATGTCCTGCTATACTAGAATCCTAGTAAAGCTGTTTACAAGAGACATATAATCTCTGTCGATACAATCGTAAGTGCTAGCTCAAAAGTGAATGAAGAAGCAAATTTGGTTCTCAAAGCTTAAAAAGATGCTGGTTCGGATGTCGCTTGATTCGGAGATCTCGTGGCCGTTTGCTTGACTGTTTCCATCTCCTGTTTGATCTTGATTCTGTTTGCACAGTCCACGTAAATCTGTCTGACCCTCGTTTTACAGCTGCATTATTCTTTCCGTACATACTTCAACCACCAAATAGTAGGGATGATCAGTTCCTGATCCGGTCCAGTCCCAAGGTAGAACCAAGAACTAGACTGGGGACCAAACTGGCCAATCTTGGAACCAGGAACTAGATTGACCAACCGGTCCAATCCAATCCAATGGAACAGTTCAATTTACTCAAAATTTCATCCAATCGACCTTTCCAAAAGAAGAAAAGAAGTTGTCTTCCATAGCAAAATGTGTGTATAGATGAAGACATGCCTTGATCCTGTAGTTTCTACTCGAGGAAAACAAATAGAGGGAAATTGGGAAAATTAGTATTTATTAAAAAAAATTAATATTGTTGGTCCGGTTTCCACCCTAGAGCTGGGAACATGACCGACCACCCACCAGTTCCAAAAATAGAAATCAGGAAACAGACTACCACCCATGGAAATCGCCCAAAATCGGTTGGTTTGGACGGTTTCTGATTTGGGCAATTCCGGTTGTACAACCCTACCAAACAGACACATCAATCAATGAGATCTTTCCGTAGAAAGTTTCCTTAGTGCTAGGTTTTCCGCTCCGTGAGTTAATGTCAACGAAGTGAACTTTCCTTAAAATGCTTGTTGCGCAATTGCTTCTAGATTCCCCATGCCATCAAATTATGTTTTCGATGCTGGAGCCATGGTAATTGTGTAGAAGAATATACAATTTTTGTCACTTGTATATTTTTCTTTTAGAGTCTACGTATCTCGCCCTCCTCCACATGGATTTTCCCAAATTCCATAACTCATCCTCCGGAAGATAAAACTGCGCGTTATTCATATGCTCGTGGGGAAAAAGCAGTACATAGCACCTTAGATTATAGTAAGGATCATGTTTTGCTTCATCCCTGATTATAAAAAACTTTCTTCAACCATGTATTTGATTAATGTATTACAAGTCATGGACATCACTCCCGCCAAACTTAATTAGACAAAATATCATGATATTAGTAAACAATAACCCCACAATTAGAGGCGAGGTTCGAGGAAGTTTTCTCCCGCTAGATTGATTTGTTTTAGCCCTACTGTATCCATTTCAACTAAAAGTCCTCCCTGAATTTTCTTAATCCCTTTTTTTCTTCCTTCTGCAGCACTGAATTTCTTTCTCCTGCTTGTCTATTCATAGCGCATGGAGACACCATCTATTCTTACACCTTGCCATGGTTAACAATGGTCCAACGTCCAATCATTGGACAGTATATCAGCCTATTAGCTACCATATGGCTATGACTATGCTGTGCATGTATCCAATCCCCTCAGGTGTTTAAAGATGCCTAAATATATCTAAATGTGCTGTTTAAGAAATAACAAATCAACATTGACAATTAATTGTGTCGAAGAGTGTCATACTATAAAGGATTAAAGGAGTAGACCAACACATATTTGTGTATAGACGAGTTGACCCTTTCATAAGCGAACCTGTCTAGACTTGATATCAACATGCTTAATTATGGGCAATCTATATGTCATGTAAACGGATCATTTGTCAACCTACGTTGGTTGCATTAGTATAATGAGAGACTTTGCACAACAAAGAGCTTTATAACTCGAAGTACAATTCTGCTTGCAATGTCTGAGATTAGCTTTAGATCGTGAGAAGTGATTCCCGACAATTACATAAATCTCGCACTCTCAAAAAGAGAAATGGTATCATAAGCACGGGAACCTTTTCTCGTTTTGGAATCAGTACTCAAATAGGTCTTTTTTTGGCTTAATCAATTAAGTATCTTTACTTTTTGATTGGACTGGAAATGTGGAGCCTCCTTTAAATGAAATTGATACAGTTCTCTTCCACAGCTAAGGGTCTGTATGGTAACATTTTCGTTTCTCCCAATATTTCTTTTGTTCCCCGGAACAAAAAAAGAAAAGAACATAAATCTGTTTGGTAAAACTTTTGTTCCTAGGAATAATCTCTATTTTTTTTTTTTCGAAACAGTTTTGGAATAGAAACAAAAAACAAAAAAGTAGCTTCTTGTTCCCAAGAACAATTTCTAGAAATAAGCAATTTTTGTTTTTGTTTTTATTTTTCTTTTGTTCCTCTCTCTTGCCATGGGCACCTCCAACCGCTTGGAGCCACTATCGACCATTGCTGACCATCGGCTGTTGCCGCTGCCGTTTGCTGCTGCTCGCTTTCGTCGCCGTCGCCATTCGCTGCTGCCGGCCTCCACTGCTCGTCGCTGGCTGCCGTCGCCGCACAATCGTCGGCCGTCGACCGTCACCGTCGACTGCTGCTGCACAGCCCATTGGCAATCGTGCGTAGCGGCAGCGGCGGACGATGAGCAGCGGCAGCCAGTAGTCCGCGGTTAGCGATCCGTGAACAAGAATAAAAAACAAATAAATATAAAAAAGAAACTATTTCGTACCAAACGCATTTATATTATTTTTATTTTTTTGGAGTAGAAATTTTATGTAGTTACAAAATACCCTATTTTACTTAGAGATTGTTCCTCGTAATAAAAATAGAAAAAACTTATTTCTGAAAAAAAACTCTTCCCTAATTAAGAAACGTTGTCATGCATAGCCTAAATTAATGTACTGCACTTAACATTATAATAAAATGAGAAATATTATTTCTCTTTGCTTTCCTTTCTTATTCTTCTTGGTCTTCCTTCTTCTTCGTCGCAGAGCGGCCACGGGACGCGATTGCCACCGCAAGGTCAAGCTTGGGCTCGTTGCAGCCCACACTGTTAAGTGCCGCCTCCACAGCCCATCTGGCCATCATTGCCATCCGCCACAGCTCGCGACTCTCTCTTCTTCAACCTTCAATGGAGGTCTCATGACCTAAACTTTGAGAGGCACGTCCTACAATCTAATGCGTGTATCATTGTCTTGTTAGGTCGTTTATCGTGGCGAGGTGTGTCAACCAGCGTTGGTGGTGCCAAGGCCGAAATCCTAAAATGGCAATTAAGAGGGAAGGGGTGAATTGGTTGATAATACCATCCTTTAGGTCTTTTTGCAAACTGTTAGAACGATTGTCCTATGAGATATATAGACGATCCTATTTAGCAAATAACAAAAATTTACTCTTCGGGTCAAGTACGTATTGAGGTTCGGCGGTCCATGCCTAGTCCTCTCTCTCTCTCTCTCTCTCGGCATCAGTAGCCTTATAATCCGTGCAGGCTGAACTTCACTACCAAACCAAGTAAAATCACTGGGATACGATGTATTTCTGCCGCAGCAACAGCATGTCCTGCTATACTAGAATCCTAGTAAAGCTGTTTACAAGAGACATATAATCTCTGTCGATACAATCGTAAGTGCTAGCTCAAAAGTAAATGAAGAAGCAAATTTGGTTCTCAAAGCTTAAACAGATGCTGGTTCGGATGTCGCTTGATTCGGAGATCTCGTGGCCGTTTGCTTGACTGTTTCCATCTCCTGTTTGATCTTGATTCTGCTTGCACAGTCCACGTAAAGCTGTCTGACCCTCGTTTTACAGCTGCATTATTCTTTCCGTAAACACTTCAACCACCAAAGTGGGATGATCGGTTCCTGATCCGATCCAGTCCCAAGGTGGAACCAAGAACTGGACTGGGGACTGGACTGGCCAGTCTTGGAATCGGGAACCAGACCGACCAACCGGTCCGGCCCGGTCCAATGGAACAATTTGATTTACTCAAAATTTCATCCAATTGACCTTTCCAAAAGAAAAAAATAAGTTGTCTTTCCATAGCAAAATGTGTGGATAGATGAAGATAGGCCATGATCCTGTAGTTTCTACTCGAGGAAAACAAATAGAAGGAAATTGGGAAATTAGTATTTATTAAAAAAAATTTAAAAAAAATATTAATATTGTTGGTCCGGTCTTGTCGGTCCGGTTCCCACCCTAGAGCTGGGAACAGGACCGACCGCCCACCGATTCCAAAAATAGATATCAGGAACCGGACCGCCGCCTACGGAAATCGCCCAAAATCGGTTGATTTGGAAGGTTTCTGATTTCGGCAATTCCGGTTGTACACCCCTACCAAACAGACACATCAATCAATGAGATCTTTCCGTAGAAAGTTTCCTCAGTGCTAGGTTTTTCGCTCCGTGAGTTAATGTCCATGAAGTGAACTTTCCTTAAAATGCTTATTGCGCAATTGCTTCTAGATTTCCCATGCCATCACATTATGTTTTCGATGCTAGAGCTGTGGTAATTGTGTAGAAGAATATACAATTTTTGTCACCTGTATATTTTTCTTTTAGAGTCTACGGATCTCGCCCTCCTCAACATGGATTTTCCCAAATTCCATAACTCATCCTCCGGAAGATAAAACTGCGCGTTATTCATAGTGCTCGTGGGGAAAAAGTAGTACATGGCACCTTAGATTATAGTAAGGATCATGTTTTGCTTCATCCCTGATTAGAAAAAAACTTTCTTCGACCATGTATTTGATTAATATATTACAAGTTATGGACATCACTCCCGCCAAACTTAATTAGACAAAATATCGTGATATTAGTAAGCAATAAGCCCACAATTAGAGGCGAGGTTCGAGGAAGTTTTCTCCTGCTACATTGATTTTTTTTAGCCCTACTTTGTCCATTTCAACTAAAAGTCCTCCCTGAATTTTCTTAATCCCTTTTTTTCTTCCTTCTGCAGCACTGAATTTCTTTGCCCTGCTTGTCTATTCATAGCACATGCAGACACCATCTATTCTTAAACCTTGCCATGGTTAACAACGGTCCAACGTCCAATCATTGGACAATATATCAGCCTATCAGCTACCATATGGCTATGACTATGCTATGCATATATTCCATCCCCTCAGGAGTCAATCTTCTTCTCCGTCTCGTGAGCGAAACGATGCGAAAGTATAGGGCTGGAAAATGCCACGAAAGGTGGCACCTTCAAGAAAGAGGCGACAATTTTTTATCAATTCCATGAGGTTCTTTTTACTAATATTTTGAAGCGCGTGGAAGATTTGCGATTTCGAAAGACATGGCTTGACTTGGGCATATTGACTGTTGATTAATTCAGATGGACGAGAGCTCTAGAAGGGTGATAGATTTGTGATGATGAATTGGTCTTCACAACCATGGTCAAGACATGTAGAATTTCGAGTCGTACTCTCATGCCTGTCCTGATCGCCCTCGCTATGGAGGATTACTTATTGAACAAATCGGGCAATGCCGAGAAGTTTTACAGGGACCCATGGACCACTATCGGCATGGATTGCTCCTTTGGTTTTAGGGGCTACTCATGCCACACTACGGTGGGAGACCTACTCAATGAACATGAATGGGGCAATTAGTTGCGCTGATAGTTTTGGATTACTCATGTTGTCAAAATAAGTAAATTTAATAAATAAATGATCATAATCGCCAGTCTGGTAAGAAGTAAAAGAGTCCTTATGGAAATGACAATTCATGGAACTAGAAGGCTGATTTGATTTGGCACATGAGAAGGCAACATGCTAGTAAGGGACAAATATTTATGTAGTATTTTATTAATACGTTCATGATGGGGTGCAAGACACTATTGAAAGGGTATGAAGTGAGAGGTATAAAAACCTCTTAGAAGACAAACCGTTGATGCTTGTTGTTGGCAGAACGTATGTTTAGAGAGAACGTACGCTCCTTTCTCTCCCCTTTCCATCAAGGCGTTCCATTTCCTCTTTACGAGAATAGTTTGCATTTATAACGTGGAAATCAAGTGCTTTCCTCGTGATTGCATTCAGACTAATGTGAGTTAGTTTTGTTCGTGATTCATCCACAATTTAACGTTCGTTCCGGGGTTAATTGTTGTTTGCGTATCGAAATCAGGTAAGTCATCTTCCTCCGACTTGAATTCCAACATTGGTATCAGAGCCTGGTCACGATTTTTGCCTTGTTTTTTCAACGAATTTTCTCGTTTACCATTTGATATCGAGATCAAGAGATTGTATTCCACACTGTTTTGATATTTATTGGTCGGAATTACAATTTGAAAACTTGAAATCGAACTGAAGCGAAGAATGGGTTCGGGGTCGTGTGCATCCGTACGATTTTGGCCAATTTTCGAAATATTTTTTCGGCCAAAATCAATTTTTAAATATACGGGGTGAAAGTGCTCGTCAAGACGAGTCTGACAATAGGTAGAGCAACCCCGGAGGACGCCGAACGCCCCCACACGTGCGGCTAGAAGCCGTTGTGCGTGGGATCCACGCGCCGGATGTGTTGGGACGCCAACAAACTGGCGTGTGACGTCACGTGCTGGCGTCGGCGAACCGATGCATGAGCGTCACGCGCGCGTCGACAAATCAACGCGTGTTGACGTCACGGATGATGTCATCCAACGGTCGGTAACCGGTTGGATGACATCATCGATGATGTCACCACCGGCGGAAGTTGGCCGGCCGGTCATCGGTCGGCAACTGACCCATGACCCGACCTGACTAGAGATCCGACTCGACCGTTGACTGGTCAACGGGTCGGACTGGTCAATCGGTCCAGCGGTCAAATCAGTCGGACCAGCCAGGAGCCATTTGGCTCGCTGTCGCGTGTGCCACACATGCCTCGCACTCAGGCGGTGCGTGTGGGCGCATGGAAGGTCCGATTGGAGCGTGGTCAGCGACGTTTGGTTCGTATGAATGTTCTCTATACTGTGATATAATTATTTTATACTTTTGAATTTTATAAATGTATGAAAATGCATAGAAAACCCTAAGCACGCGTATTTTTTGGGGTTTAATGCATAGTTTATTCATTTGTAGCTTGTATTTTCTTGTGGTTTAAGAAATACAGTAGCTAGCTTGTGTGCAAATGCTGTTATATATCTACGTAAAGCTTGGTTCGATGTTATCATTTATATAGTTTGATATACTTGCAATTTTCTAGTTGCTAGAAAATTAGAACAATAGTAAGAAATCCATTACATGTTGAATTGCAATTTTGATTATAGTTGAAGCATGATTGTTGTTTGTATGTTGGTTCATATCATGCTATGTTTTTTGTGTTAATGAAAAAATGTAGAAATTACATGAAATCATGTAATTATTTTTTCTAGTGAGAGTTTATAGGTTGGTAGAATTAAAAGGAGTTCTCACCTAGAACTTAAAATTTGCGCAAATTAAACTAATTATTGATAATAAACAATTGTACATAGAAATTGATTGGGAAGATAGTGAACTTTTGCTTTTGTGTCTTTTGTTGAATTATTATTATTTTAGTTTGTCTTTGCTGCAAATTAAATATGTGTATTACTCTGTAAAGTGTCATAATATTGATTCTACGTTTATTATGTCAATATGTTATAGCAATTGATTATGGTTTCAGCATCCAAGACCATTGTGGCTGACCTTAATAAGAGTGAGAAGCTGAACGGTGACAATTATGATATTTAGCACTAAAAGGTTCAATACATCATTGAGGAGCAAGAGGTTTTGAAAACCTTCAACCATACCATGGATGAACTTGAGCATGGAACTTCAGCTCAACACAGGAGAGATCTAGAAGCTTATCAAGCTTAGAAAAAGAAAAATAGAATTGCTCGCATCACGTTGCGGAGCTGTATGCAAGATGATCTCATGTGTGAGTTTGAAAGTTATGATAAAGCTCAAACTATGGGGATTGCCTTGAAAGATAAGTTTGGGGGTACATTTGCCACTAAACTGAGGAGACTCACCATCAAGTTTGACATATTTCGAAAGCGCCCAAATGTAACGATGAGACAGCATCTTCGGGAGATGTCAAACATGATTCGTGAGTTGAAGTCGGCAGGTCACTCCCTTACTGATGAACATCAAGTTCAGGCTATTATAAGATCTCTTCTTGATAATTGGGAGCATATGAAGATCAATATGATGCATAATGAGAATATTGTCACTTTTGATGATATTACGCGTCATTTGGAATTAGAGGATGAGTGCTAGAGGCTACGAGATCTTCTACTCATGCTTATGTTGCTGAATCGAGTTCGCACAAAGCTTCGGGCTTCAAGTGCAAGAGGAATCTTCAGTTTAACAACAAAGGGAAGAAGACTGATCAGGCCCAAAAAATGGCTAAGACCTTCCGACGCAAGAAGCGTGATGGGAAGAAGGACAATGCCAAGATGGAGTGTAACAATTGTGGCAAGATGGGTCATTTTGCTCGTGAAAGCACTGAGCCGAAAAATGTACCCTATTACTCAATTACTTTGAGTAATGCTTTTGTTTCTAGTACTGTAATGCTTGCTAAATCTCATCCAATATGGGCTGTAGACTCAAGAGCAACATACCACGTAACTAGAGTTCGAGAAGCATTTGTGGAGTATTGTCGGATACAGCTTGGAAGAAGATGGATATATGTTGGGAATAACTTAAGAGTTGAAGTGAAGGGTATCAGCACATGTAAATTAATATTACGTGGTGGTCAAACCTATTCCTACAAAATGTCCTTTATGCTTCAGATATTCGACGAAACTTGGTCTCTGTAGTTGTTCTTCTTAACTTAGGTTATGTATTGAATTTCTATGGTGATTGTGTTGACATTTTGTATGAAATAGTTTATTTTGGTTCAGGTCATGTATCGAATGGTTTTATGGTGTTAGACATTGACTATGATCAATACAATATTAATATCGATGGTTGTTTTTCTTTAATTGTATCTTCTAGTAATGTTGAGATTGATGCAAGTACTTGGCGTTCTAGATTAGGTCACATTGGATTGCAAAGAATGCAAAGATTAGCTAGAAAATGCCTTTTAAGGTCACTCACTAATGTTAGTCTAGCCATATATGAACATTGTCTAACGGGAAAAGTAACTAGAAAACCATTCGGTAAAGGGATTAGAGCTGAATTTCCATTACAACTCATACATTCTGACATTTGTGGTCTTTTGAACGTGAGGGCGAGGCATGAAGTCTCATATTTCATCACTTTCATAAATGCCTTCACACGTTTTGGTTATGTTTTTTTGATTTCCCATAAGTTAGAAACATTAGATTGCTTTAGACGATATATAACGATGGTAGAGAACCAGTTGAACAAAACAATAAAGGCATTGAGAACCGATTGTGGACATGAGTATCTATCGGAACAATTCAAGGCCCTTTGTGATGAAAAGGGAATTATATAACAATTGACTATTCCTGGTACTCTGCAATAAAATGGGGTAGCTGAGAGAAGGAATATAATCATATTGAAAATGGTTAGGTCTATAATGGCGCAAACAAATCTACCTATCTCCTATTGGGGAGATGCGTTATTGACTGCTGCCTATGTACTTAACCGAGTGCCCTCAAAATCGGTCACTTCCACCCTTTATGAATTATGGATTGGTAGGAAACTAGACTTGGGTAGTCTATGTCCATGGGGATGCAGCTTATGTTCATGATTATTCCCATAAATATGACAAATTAGGATCTAGAGGGAAGAAATGTATCTTTATAAGATATTCTGAACACTCCAAAGGGTACGTATTTATACGTGAACAAGCTAATGGAAGTGTGACCGAAATGGAGTCACGAGATATCACATTCTTGAAGAACGATTTTCCTAATAGAGGTGAAATTGATAAGGACTTCCAATTATATGATATGGAAGATCCTGATAACACACCTACTGATGTTGTAGAGGGAAATGAAAATTTACCTCAATATGCAAGACTTAGTGGGAGTGTTGCATCGCCTGATGAATTAAATTCAAGAGAAATTCAATTGCATAAAAGTAATCGTAAAAGTATTCTCCGTCGTCGTTTTGAGATTGAAGGAGAAGCATTTATGATTGTTCAGAATGACGATGCCGAGCCTAAGACTGTTCAAGAGGCTCTCTCATCCTCTGATAAGGAAGAATGGATAAAAGCTTTGGAAGATGAAATGGAGTCATTGAGGGCAAATCATGTCTGGGACTTCGTAAGGCCATTGGAAACAAATGGGTTTTCAAGATTAAGTGAAGGGCGAATGGATCCATTGAAAAATATAAGGCTCGCTTTGTGGCGAAATGTTATACTCAACAAGAGGGTATAGACTATGAGGAAACCTTTTCACCAGTTGTAAGGTTTGTCTCAATATGCTTTATTTTAACTATCGTTGCACATTTGGACCTTGAATTATATCAAATGGATGTAAAGACGTTATTTCTCAATAGAGAACTAGATGAGGAAATCTATATGAAACAACCAATAGGTTTCATAGCTAAAGGTCAAGAGCATAAAGTTTGCAAGCTTCATTGCTCAATATATGGCCTTAAGCAATCATCTAGACAATGGTATCTTCGTTTTCATCGAGCAATAACAACTTTTGGTTTCACGATGATCGAAAAAGATCATCGTGTATATGTCAAGCGGTCCGAAGATAAATTTGTGATTTTATCACTTTATGTGGACGATATTCTATTAGCTGGAAATGACAAGATCTTGGTTATCACCATAAAAGACCTCCAATTTTGAAATGAAAGACATGAGAGAAGCTGCTTATATATTAGGAGTTAAGATCGAAAGAGATCGATCAAGGAAACTCCTTACTTTATCACAAGAGTCTTATATAATGAAGATTCTTGAGCGTTTCGATATGTAGCATTGTAATCCCATTAATACCTCCGTCATGCAAGGTGAAAGCCTAAGTACTGAGATGTGTCCTAAGACTCTAGAATAAATTAAAGTGATGGAAACTGTTCCTTACTCTAGTGCAGTCGGAAGTTTGATGTATGGTATAATGTGTACTCGACCCGACATATGTTATGCCGTGGGATTGGTAAGCCGATATCAATCGAATCCTGGTAAAGTACACTAGAAAGCAGTGAAGAGGATCCCGAGATACTTGAAGGGCACCGTGGACTATTGACTTTGTTACCAAGGGAATGATTTACGCCTATTAGGCTATTCAGATACCGATTGGAGTGGAGACCTGGATGAACGTAAATTGACTTCTAGATATGCGTTCTTGCTCAATGAAGGTGCGATTTCTTGAAATAGCAAGAAACAAACATGCACTGCCTTATCTACGATGGAGGCAGAATTTATTGCATGTTCTGTCGCAGTGCAAGAAGCAATATGGCTAAAACGTTTCTTGGAAAATTTAGCTACTATCATTGAGGTTCCAAGACCGGTGATAGTTTATTGCGATAGTCAAGCAGCCATTACCTATATTAAGGATTCCAAGTATCATGGAAGGACAAAGCATATTGACATAAAGAACAACTTAATAAGAGATATAATAGCGCATAAAGAAATGATCCTACAATACGTTTCAACCAATAGAATGGTTGCTGATCTATTTACGAAGGCTGTTTCTAGAGACATATTCTTGACCCACAGGATGTCACTAGGATTGCGTATAATGTGATATGTGTTATAATAGAGGATCATTGATTTATGTATTTGTAAACATATAATTGTACTTGTTTGTTTATTAGTGACTTGATGTTTTATCTATAAGTATGAATACAGCATGAGACTAGCACTACACACATATATTATTGAAAAGTATGTCAGCAGGTAATGATTGGCTTATCATATGAGCAATCGCCTCAAGTGCTTTAGATAACACGTTGAGATGAGACGTTATGTACAAATAAATGTTAAAAAGCAAGTTTAGTACATAAAACATATCGCCTTAATTGGGGTCAAGATGAGGTTTGTGATTTGTTTATAATAAGACCGAACATGATAGTCCCACAATCATGTATACCTGTAAGTTGCCAGATGTGAATACTTAATTGGACGCTATAGAAAGCGAGCTGATATAGCACTCGATCTAAACATGAGTACGTGAGAAGCACGTGACTATGTTTAGGCTAAGATTCGTATAGTGGATATATTTAATAAATGACATACGCTCTTATAGAAAGAAAAATCCACTATAGTATGTAATTCATACTACATGTGCATTGTACGACCGATAAGGGAAGATGAGTAAAATTATTCCTATCTACTCATCGTGTGAGCCCTTGAGGTAATTTATAATTTACCTCATTTTTTGTGCCATATGTTACTTTTGACTATGTTCTTGAAATGAAAGATTAATGTTGCTACTCTAGCATGTTACCGGTGGTCATGAATAGATATGGCCTTATGGGATGTGTCTAGGAAAGTAGTTGTTATGAAATGGAGAGATGCATGAGTGCGAAAGAAGACTATTATTGTTTTACATCAATTACATGTATTTACTAGTTGACCAATTATATCGCCTTATGTGGTTGCGGATATAAGCCCCGTTTGGTTGGTCTTTCTCAAGGGGTTTTGGGGCCTCAAAGCTCATTGGGGAAAATATTTTGTGTTTGGCATGTGTTTTTGAATGCCCATTTGCTCAATGCCAGCATTCCCAATGCTAGGCTAGTGTTGTTTTGAGCATTGGGCATTTCGGAGATGCGATTTTACTGTTCACTAAGTCACTGTTCATCGTTTTCTTCGTCGTTTGCCTTCTTCTTCGCCGTTCGTCTTCTTCTTTGCGATGGGTGGCGCTCAGCTGCGAGCGGCCAGATCTGGCTGCCAGGGGGGGCAGATTTGGCCGTCGGGAAGCCTCGCCTGAGGTCCGCGTAGCCTCAGCCGGCGTAGCCTGGTCGCGTGCGACCAGGTGAGGCCAGATCTGGCCGCTGGATGGCCAGATCTCTCCTCCGCGACCTCCAGCGGCCAGATCTGGCGATGTGGCGGCAGCCAGATCTGGTCGTCCGGCGATTGGCCGGCGGTGGCTGGCTGCCGGAATTTGATTTCAGACTTAAAAAAAATAAAAAATAACAAAAGCTAATTACAAATGTGAATTTTGCTAAACGGCGTTTACGTTAAGTTGCATTTCAATGCTATAATTTACCAAACGCTCTAATATTTCCGAAAACCCCTTTACCTCAAAAGTATTTGCATTCTCCCAATGGCATTTTCCCAAAGTCGAACCAAATAGACCTATAATTGTAAATACATGGTGTTTTGAGAATAGTCAAGTATAGCCTTTAAGGGATAGGTATACTCGGACTGATGTAACAAAATATGTTTGGGGCACTGTGAGACATCAATTGTTTATTTATTTTCAGGGTTGTAGTAATTATATCATCACTAACAGGTGCATAATTTGAACTCCCAAGTGCAGGTGTACTCACTGGTCGCACGGCTTACTTGCCAGTATAAATTGTTTTATAAAGTTGATGAATGTTGAATGTTTTATATTCTTGATAGAGTGCTATCGAGCCCATTATGTCCGAGTGAGAGATGTATTATTTTATTAATACGTTCATGATGGGGTGCAAGACACTATTGAAAGGGTATGAAGTGAGAGGTATAAAAACCTCTTAGAAGACAACCATTGATGGTTGTTGTTGGCAGAACGTACGTTTAAAGAGAACGTACGCTCCTTTCTCTCCCCTTTCCATCAAGGTGTTCCATTTCCTCTTTATGAGAACAGTTTGCATTTACGCTGTGGAAATCGAGTGCTTTTCTCGTGATTGCATTCAGACTAACGTGAGTTAGTTTTGTTCGTGATTCATCCGCAATTCAACGTTCATTCCGAGGTTAATTGTTGTTTGCGCATCGGAATCAGGTAAGTCGTCTTCTGTCGACTTGAATTCCAACAATTTAAAAGGTTGTCCAAAATAGCTGGCGGAAATTTAAAACGGCAAGTCGCATCCTGTCTTTTTATACAATCAAGCAAGTTTCATATGTTAAACCTTATTTGATTTGTGACATTCCCCATTTCATACACGAAAAGTGGAAGACTAGTATGACATTTGACAAACTCTCTCTCTCTCTCTCACATCAGTTGGAGCCACTTCTCCCGCTGTTTCTCACGCTGTTTCTCTCGCTGCTTCTCAGGAACGAGCCGCTCGGCACGACCTCACGCAAAGGCTTGTTGGTGAACCGGATGGTGTTGTAGACAGCAGCCCCTGATATCGCGCCCATGGTTGGGGCGAGTAGGTATATCCAGATCCCTTTGTATTGTTTAGACACGATCGCCGGCCCCAAGCTTCTCGCCGGGTTCATCGATGCTCCAGTAACCGGCCTAATTAACGATAGAGCACAAATCAATGGTCAGCGTTCTCAATTTTCTTCCAAGGTTGCTTAAAGAAAGCTTTGAACCAGGAACGAGACTGATGTGGACATGAATAAGCATCATCAAGACATTTTTGAATGAGTTAAAACTGTAGAAAAGACAAGTCTATTTAAAACTACAGAAAGGACAAGTTAAATTTACCCGGTAAACATCACATTGAGCAGTATAGTTGAACCGACAGCAAGGCCAGCAAGCTCTCCAATCTGACCAAATCAAGCACAAAATGATTAAAGAATGGCATGATTGATTATTCATACAACAGGTAATTATCGCTATGGGATTAAATTACAGGATCAAGTCCACGTCATAAACAGTCCATCAATATAAGATTTCTTAATAAGAATATACTTGGGTTTGTTCATTATGGTTAATGCGATCACACATGATGAACAGCAACCTTTTTTTCCCTCTAACTTGTATTTCAGATAGTAGAGCAAGTTGTTTATCAGAATTACTGACAAAACCAGTTATTATGTGAAACTTAGCATGAAGTGGAACTCACAGCTCTAGTATCAGTGGCAACACCGCAGATGACAAACATGAGGTAGAACGTTATGATGAACTCGATCACGAAGGATTGCAAGTCCGACCCGGAAGGCTGCGTCCCCGTAAATTGGTCGTGGCTCCTGTGAACAACAACCGGAGTGTCCCGGCCGCGAGGGTCGACCCAATTAGTTGTGCCAATACATAAGCCGGCACCTGGAAAAGAGGATCTAAACATCATTAGATGATGGCATAATAGATAGGACATCGACGGTAAATTACTCGATCATCCCTCAATTTCAGTAAGCTCCATTACCGTGCGAATGGAGACACGGTAGATGCAAGCGATCACTGCTGTGTAAGGACACCATGCGAGATGTAAAGTGAAAAATTCCCAAAAATTACCTGCTTCAGTGGGAATCTCCTGGTGACGGCAAAAGCGATGGTGACGGCAGGATTGAAATGGGCACCGGAGATGTGGCCGACGGAGTAAACGAGGACCATCACCACGAGCCCCCACACAATCGCAATCCCCGGCTGCGTCACCACATGATCATTCTTGTTCACCGCCACTGACCCACAACCGGCGAATATCAAGAAGTAGGTCCCGAGCATCTCCGCTATACACTGCGAACAGCCCAAGATCACGTTAAAGTCAATCCTGCATCACTCGTGCAGGATCTATGGTGATTAACTTTGCTCTTATGTTGCGTCTGTTTTAACTGGAGACTAATGGTAAGGAGAAAATCTTCGGTTTTGGACACAGGGACGAAACTCCATGTTGATCTTTCGGAGCCACCGTGGGACAGGACTACACCAGTCCGTACTGCCAAATGAATTCCGAAAGATCCGGACGTTTCAACAACCAGAGTACACGAAGTTTTCAATCATGGGCAGCAGGATGCCAAGGAACTACAGATAAAACGGAGAAGCAAGGACATAAAACGAACTTAAAAAGTAGAGGGGAAAAGACTGATTTCATTTTCTTTCTTCTCTGTTGCAGCACGCGTACTAAAAGTACAGGAAGGAGACACCAGGGGGGGAAGAGTCCTGAACTCTCACCTTTTGGAAGAAAGGCAGAGAGAAACAGGGGCATGCTTCTTCTTTGATTTTAGGGGTGGAGTTCGTGTCCTTCATGTCCACCACAACACCATGATTTCCATTCTCAGCCATGACTCTCCCCTCTCTCTCTCTCTCTCTCTCTCTCTCTCTCTCTCTCTATCAGAAGAACAAGTATCACTCACAGTGAGACAGAGAGAGACAGAGAGAGACAGAAGATTTCACTCAACTATGAAGTTTATGCAGATGGAAAACCCATTTATAGGAGAACCCAAGAGACAGATGCAGAGCTAGTATGGCCGAGGAGAGGAGAATGAATATGTTCCCTTTCATCATTTTTCTTTCTTTCCTATTATTTTTTAGGGGCTTTTACGATTTGATTTGACATTGGGTATTTTAAAATTTTTTCTTTAGGAAGACTTTAAAGATATCGTTGAAAAATTGCGACATGTAACTGAACAGGGAGAGATCAGGAGCATTGAAGGCTGCATCAACCACCCAGCGGAAGTACAGAGATAATATGAATGCCTTTTTCAGGCAGCCCTTTTAGCACTTCATGCTGACCCATCAACCTGCCTTCCAATCTGGGCCTAGTTCAAGCCATCCAATTAATGCTTTAGATGTCGATATCTTTCCTCGGCAGTGAAGCTCGGAAAAGTATTCTATGCATCGATTACACGACCTATCCAAGTTAACCGACCGATGGTGCTATTCGGGTAACATGCACTTCTAGTTGATTATTGAAACTTCAAGAATCTTATTTCATATTGATAGATCTCTCTCCATGGATTACGTCACATAATATGATTGCTATATAGAGAACCCTCTTTTAGGAAGCCTTGCTTGAACAGATTAAATCTAGAATTCAAAAAGATGCTTGTCTAATCAGCTTATCAAGTAGAAAAGGCTGTAAGCTCGTGAAATACTCAATCAAGTCATCAGTTGCATAAGATATTTGGCAGAATTTGAGAGGGTGACCTAGAGTGGCAAAAATAATGTGCTTTTAATCATGGACTTCCACGCCTTTCAAATTAAGTTCATGTACTTTTAAATTTATTTAATCAAGTCCTTATGCTTTCGTAAACTTTCTAATCGTGTCGCTCTTGCACCAAATCTGGCTAGAATCAACTAAGGCGGTCCATCCTATGCCACCAAAATACAATGTGGCTAAACTCTGATCCGCGAGAATCGTTTCAGCATTTCCATTCACTAATTCATGTCGCACTTGACAATCTATAGGAAATCGCCCATTTGTTGTCACAAACTACATATTTTGAAACCATGGCTCAGTTCTTGCGGGGGACTGCTACGACAAAAACATATAGATTTCGTAGCCTCCATTTTTACACCATTTTATTGTAGTATATTGTCGGCAATATTAATAGAATATTGAAAGAAGCATAATCATTGTTGCACTGTACAACATCGACACGTCCAAATACAAAGATCAATAGGCCTACATATATAGATATATAGATATATAGATATATATTCATGTTAATTGCTAAGATTTTACTAAGTTAGGGATTAATCTAATGTGTAACGTATGCAGCGAGAATATTTTGACTGTGACAGCGAGAATGTTCTGATTGTGATGACAAATTTGTGCGTGGAGTACTTCAAAAGCAACAAGAAACCCTAGGGAAGAAGAGAATCTTCAAAGCAATATCAACATTGCACAAGTCGAAAAACCACCCCCATTGATTTAAACAGTGTTTTGAAAGTTAATAATTTCCTTTTTCTCGACAATTTTGATGGAGGTAATTTCTACAAAATCGATTAAGTCGTTCGTTTGCCAAAAAGAGTAACAGAACAATGTGGCTACTTTGAGAGATTATCTGTTCACGTGGTTAATCCAATTCATCAAGCCAATGATTAGTCTATAATATTGATTGAAACACAAATGGAAATTATCAATTGGGTTGTATTACCTTAATGAAAATGTTAAATGACTAATTTGCAGACATTGTATTAAAAATGAACCTAAATCAGTGCTAAACAAGACCGAACAGGGATTCAGACAAACACGTGCTATAAAATAATGGACAAAATCACCTGAAAATAATATCTACGTGAAATGTCTATACGGGTATTGATTCTCAGCACAACATAAGAACAAGACTCGAACACCATTGGATTGAAAAATGGTTAGCCTGTTAAAAAGAAGGCATTTATCACACTATAATGGGACAACGATATCGGATGCTTATTCAAGTCAAAGTGTTAATGATGATCTCTAGACGCAACCCAATTCGTCTTCGCATGTTTAGCTACATATGCTTGCAACATTATGCTGTCGAACACATATTTATTATATGGCAAGATTGTTTTTTATACATTACTAATACGAAAGTTCACAAGACAAGAAAAGCATGAAATGTATAATATTACATGGCTTAAGATGGTTAGTAAACAGAGATGACGTCTCTTCCCTTTAGAAGTTTCACGCGGGCACCATTTGATCTATTATATTTTATGGAAATTCCTAGAGGCTGAGATGTCGAGAAAAATCTATACGCTCTATATGAAATTTCTATTAGTAATCAACTATGAACTATTGGTGGAGACAGCTCGTGCGTGGCATGAGAAGATAAGGTGGTGAAAATTAAAGTAGTTGTTCTTAATCGCCTGTGTAGTAACAAATTATCCATGTATGTGATAGAAAGTCCAACTCAAAAACTTAAATCGATAGGTGGAGGGAGACTAGGTGTATATAAAGATGATATAAACCACATTGTTGAGTGATTTGTGATATTTCAACTCCCCTCACACATGCCATCACTAGATGATTGTTAATACTAGATGCCTCAACATTTTCCTGTGGAAAGTGTGAAACAAAATTTATTGTCCTACATGGCATATCGCTGCACCAGCAATTTTCAACGAAAATTTAGCCGAAAAGATTCCATTGAAATTTCACACAAAAGTTTAAGATAAAATTGATAAAATTGGAAATTTTAGTATTGAATTGGGATATGTACAGTAAGTTTAGAATGATTATACAATTTCCCCCACAAAGAAGAGGCCTGATATCGCCCTCCAATTCTGTACATATTTCACTCTACATATTCTACTTAGTTTTTTTTTTTTTTTTTTTGTCGAAAAAGGACATATTTTATAAAATTAACGATGAGTTACACCGTTTGCCATTAAGTCAATACAGATAATATCCAAAAGAGGGGGAATAGAAGAGGGCCAGTTCGGAGGTAGGCTTCGGGACTCATGGGTTTTGGCAGCCCAGTTGGTGGCCTCATTTGCTTCTCTACTACAATGTGCCACACGCAGATTAGGGAACCCTCGGAGTAGCGCCGCAGCCTCAGTGATCAGTGCTCGGATCTCCCATGGCATTGAACGAGGGTTGTTCACAGCGTCTACTAGGATCTGGTAGTCCGATTCCAAGTTAAGAGATCGATTTGCTTGTCCTTTTTGTAACAAGTCTCGAAGGGTGAGATTTAAGGCTTGAGTTTTCGTCTATAGAGCCGAAGAGGCATTGACACGCCTTGTAAATCTAGCAATGATTTGACCATAATGATCTCGAGTAGTTGAAGCCACCAAGCCTTCATGAGACGCGAGGATGAAAGCTCCATCAATGTTGATTTTCAAAGCTCCAGGAACTGGAGTACGCCATACCCAATATGTTTCTGCGGAGTGAAGCCGAGATTCCGGGCGCACTTCATATAGGTGACGATCTACAAGGGCGTTCGCAAGAGCTGATTGAACCACCTGTAATGGATCATGGCGAACCTTGTGAAAGACGAAGTTATTCCTCGCTTTCCAGATCTGCCACAGAATATGCGTGAGTGTTGCCAGATCAGGTAAGATAGTTCTCTTGGCTAGTAGATCTATTAACCAGGCATCAATACAATGTATATTATGTACCTCTAGTGCAATGTTAATTTGCTGGTGAGACCATACCTTCCGCATCCATGGACATAGTAAGAATATGTGCTATGTTGACTCTGGGTTGTGTGTTTGACATAACTGACATATAGAATCCGGAATTATATGTCTATGATGGAGGTTCTCACGAGTAGAAAGGGCATTGTGGCATAGAGACCACATAAATATACGAATCTTTGGGGATGTCTGCATCTTCCAGATCTTGAGCCAAATGTGTCGAGGGGTTTGGTAGGAGGATGATCCCCTACTTTGTTCATTGCTATGTGCTGTATCTCTAAGGTTGTTAAACAATTTTTGACTGTATATACTCCATTTTGAGTTCCTTTCCAAAAGATCTGATCAGCTGTGCATTGGGCACGAAGCTATATAGCTAGGATCTCTTTCACTGTTTGGTCATCAAAGGAATTACGTAACATAGGTTCATTCCAAGTAGACTGACCTGGTAAGATGAAGGCTGTGACTTTCTTTGATTCACCTCTGGGCGTAGGGCCGCCGATGGTACCTCTCGAAAGCCATATGTCTTTGCAGATTGAGATTTGTTGCCCATCTCCAACAGACCATTGAATATTGTCCAATATTAAGTCTCTACTAGTTAGTAGACTTTGTCAGCCCTAAGATGGTTTTGCGCCTTTATCAGCATGCCATAAATCCTTAAAATGATAGTAAAGACCTTTAAATAGTGTAGTCCATAGGGAATTGGGGTCATGAATTAGACGCCATGCCTGCTTTCCAAGTAAGGCTTTATTGAAGGTGATGAGGTCACGAAAGCCCATTCCGCTAGTGTCCTTTCTAGTTGTAAAGGAATCCCATTGCTTCCAATAGATACCTGTCTTATTGTTATTATTATTTTGCCACTAGAATTTGGCAATTTTCTACTAAATAGATTTGCACAGAGAAACGGGGATCTTAAAAATAGACATCACATATTGTGGGATTGCTTGGATGACGGTTTTAATTAAAAGTTCCTTACCACCTTTTGAAATGAATTGCTCCTTCCAGCCTTCCAATTTTGAATTAACTCAAGCTAATATCTAGGCGAACATGTTCTTTTTTTATCTTCCCCAATTTGATGGTATGCCTAGGTATTTACCAGATTTAGTAATCACAAGAATCAGGAGTTCTCGGTCCAAATTTTCTTGAAGCCGGGTAGGACATGCCTTGCTGAAAAGAATACTAGATTTGTTCCGGTTCACAATCTGGCCGGTCGCTAAGCAATATTGGTTGAGCAGATTTGCTAGGTTCTAACATTCCTGTAGTTTGCTGTCTAGGAAAAAAATTGCATCATCAGTGAATAATAAGTGAAAGAGGGTTGGACACCACCTATTTAATTGGATGCCTTTAAGATTTCCCATTTGCATAGCTTGTTGGATAAGTATGGACAGTACATTTGCCACCAGGATGAATAGATATGGAGATAGAGGGTCGCCTTGTTTGAGTCCTCTAGTAGGATGAAAATATGGAAGGTTGTCTCCATTAAATCTGACATTAAGAGAAGGAGTAGTAATACATTGCATGACCCATCGGACCCAAACTGAGTTGAAACCCAATTTAAGCATATAATCCTATAAAAAATCCCATTCAACCCGGTTGTAGGCCTTATGCATGTCTAACTTTAGGACTGCTTGAAAGTTTTTTTTTTCCTGATCCTAATATGATGAAGGACCTCTTGCACGACTAATATGTTATCTTGAATCTGGCGGCCACTAACAAAAGCAGATTGTTCTAAGGAAATCAGCTCTAGTAACCAAGGTTTGAGACGGTTAGCTAATACCTTTGAAATGATCTTGTACACGTAGTTGCAAAGGCTGATTGGACGATATTGGTCGAGTTGTTCCGGATTGGGTACTTTGGGTATTAAGGTTATAGTTGTCTGGTTGAGTCCAGGTTGCAATACGCCAGTGTAGAAAATTCTTGTACCAAGCTGAGTAAATCATCCTACAGAATGTCCCAATGATGCTGGTAGAAAAGCCCATTTAGTCCATTTGGCCCTAGTGCTTTAGTCGCTCCCAACTAAAGGCTGCTTGTCGGATTTCCTCTTGAGTGACAGCTTGTGTGAGTTTATTATTTATTTCCTTCGTAACCATCCGAGGGCATTGCATCAAAATAGGCCCGTAAACACGATGCCCCATTGAGGTGTACAAAGTTATGAAATGATTGAAGGTCATGTCCTTTAGTTGTTGCTGATTGTGAACCCAAGTCTGATCTACATCTTGTAGCATACTTATCCGGTTTCTCTATCTTCGTTCAATAGTGGAGGCGTGAAAGAATTTTGTGTTTTTATTGTGAATGCTAGTATGAGCACCTAGAGGGGGTGAATAGGTGTGAAACCAAACTTTTGCAAAGTACAGGGTAAAACCTTACGTTTAACTTGAGTCTGTTTAACAATAGACTTTAAAATAGATACGAGACTCTAACAAATAAATAAAGTTATGAGTAAAGTAAAAGAGTTTAGGGAAGAGAATAAGAGCACAAATTTTATAGCGGTTTGACTTAATTCAAACCTACGTCCACTCTCCCGCACTGACAGCCTACTGGCTGGATTTCACTATGAATCAAAAGAGTCGTTACAGTAGCACGTCCTTGATTCCATAGCGTAGAGGCTCTGCTACACTTCCTCAAGGTTTCACAAATGTATAAACTCTCTTTTGAGTACAAGTTTTCACTCAACAATTGAATTGACAAAGAACAAGGAGTTTCAGACTTTGAAATTTATCTATTGCGCACACACTCGAATAACTGGAACATCTTCCTTATATACTCCTCCATACCTTCATAACCGTTGGCACTTTCCAAATGAGCTCTTCCAATCTACCTGTTGGACATAATCAATTAGGGAGATCTCGAGTTATTTAAGGAATATGATAATAGCCCACCAATCCTGCTCGCCCATACAATTAGGATCTAATTTCCATAAGTAAAACTTTCCAAGTATGCTTCGCCAATCAATGGATCTAAATTACCCGAATTGAAATAAAAAAACGAATAATAGATTTTGAGATGCTATATTTAGCCGAGAGATCTTCTTCAGTCGATAGAGTCAAATTCTTAAAGAAATACTCAATTATTGATAAGTTTTCTTCAACGGTCTAGAAACTGTCAATGAGGGTAGACTTTAAATCTTGAGTCTGATGGTCCGGCGGTCTTCAAACTTTAAAGAGAGAGTCTGCAAGTCTTCAGACTAGACTGATGGAAACGTTTTGTTAGCTTCAAAACAAATACGGAAGTTTTCTCCAACAATCTCCCCATTTTTGATGGTGACAAAACTTTCCTGCAGATTTGGATACTTTTGTCCTGCAAGACAATACTCAAGCAAACTATGTTTTGTCATTAGATCTGCATCCACAGGAAATAAGAAAGTTAGTCTTGTAAATAAACAACTATGTTTGCCATGAAATACCAACAGTGCTTAAGATACTTTAAGATACTGCAGCAAACATTTAAACGATCAAATAATCCAAATCCAAATCCAGTCACAACCAAACAACCAAACAAAAGTAAAAGTCAATCAAAAATCAAGGACGTGCGGACCTCTCAAGTGCCTTAACTTTGCCCAAAGGGACACTTAAGTGCCATAACTTACGAAAGGTACACTTAAGTGCCAAAATCGGAGTAAAAGAGATCACTTGAGTGCCAATCCGGCCAATATCCGGCCAAAACGCCAACGTGGCGTTTTCCGCGAAGCGTGGCCAAAACGGCGCCGTTTTGCACGTTGACGTGGCCAAAACGGCGTCGTTTCGACGACGTGGAACAAAATAAATAAATAAATAATTTAATTTAATTTAAAATTAAATTTAGTTAAAATATTTTAAAAATAATATTTAAAAATTTAAAAACTTAAAAAATTAAAAATTAAAAAAATTAAAAAAAAAAAAAAGGAGGCGGCCGAGGATCGGAAGAGCGGGGCGGGGGGAGGGTCGGCCGGGCGCGGGCCTGCCAGGGCCGGCGAGGACCGGCGGCGATCAGCCCTCGCCCGCCGCCGCGAGGGCCGCCCCGCCGCCGCCGCCGGCCCTTCCCGGCGGCGGTGGCGGGCGGCCGAGGGCTAATCCCTCGCCCACCTCCCCATTCCCTTTTTTTTTTTTTTTTTTTTTTTTTTTTTAAAAAAATATTTTTAAAGGTTTTTAAAGTTTTTTAAAATATTTTAAATAAATTTAATTTTAAAATTATTATTTTTAAATATTTTAACTAAATTTAATTTTAAAATTAATTTAATTAATTTTTTAATTTTCTTTTTGCCACGTCGGCCCAAAACGACGCCGTTTTGGCCACGTCGCGGCGCAAAACGGCGTCGTTTTTTGGCCACGTCGCGTGCAAAACGGCGTCGTTTTGGGCGTGCTTCACCGGAAATACGCCACGTTGGCGTTTTGGCCGGACTTTGGCCGGAGTGGCACTCAAGTGATCCGGTTTTTTTCGAATTTGGCACTTAAGTGTACCTTTCGTAAGTTATGGCACTTAAGTGTCCCTTTGGCCAAAGTTATGGCACTTGAAGCGTTCTTTTTGTCAACATGAAAAAAGGTAGAGACGAAAAGGTAATGAAATTAAGATTTCTTTGGAATGCGAATAAGCTAGAAATCTCCTATCGATTAGACAAGCCCTTCCAGCTTTTTCAAATCCTCCTTCAATTGAGCTACTTCTTCACCCTTGGCATTTGCTTGAACTTGAAGAGCAAGGGCTTGAATATGATCATGTAAGGAAACTGAAGAGGCTTGACCTGCATTCTGCAAGTTCTGAACTTCGCATCCCGGGGCATAAATCCGTCATCGCATCTCCATAAGAATATCAAGCAGTCTTCGAAAGTCTGGTGAATTATCAGTCTGAGTGCTAGCTTCTGCATGATCAGTAGGAGTAAATGCATATGATGGCAAGTCAGCATGATCACTCAGATTTGGCAATGAAACCTCATGACCTTCCTCTGGAAATTAAGATGCATAGATGTCTTATGGATCTGCAGGTGAACGACTAACACCTTCACTAGTAAAAGCAATTGAAGATGTACCTATTTTCTTAGCAACCCCCCTGTTTCATTGCCTTCGGGTGGTGAGAAGTACTCTTTATGCTCTGTTTCCTCTGGTTCATCTCTGCCTTCTTCTTCTTCTTCTGCAATCCTTTCTTCCTCTGCTTCTTTTTGCATTGATTCTCTCTCTCCACTCCTTTGTTCGAACTCTTCTCTGTCTTGATCCTCTCTCTCCTCTGTCACTGGAACAGAATAAAGTAATTTTCTCAAAGCAAGTGCGGAAATTGTTATATCGTCCTCATCCTCTTCATCCTCTAGGATGAGTGCTCTTCTTTTCTTGGATGGAGCTGTCATGGGCTCCTTCCCTTTCCATTTTGCAGCCAAAGAAACTTGATGAGTCTTGACAAGGGTTTTTTCCTTTAATCGCTCCAAAGCCTTGTCCAGCTCTTTCAGACGCATTTTTGAAACCATTTTCAGTCTCACCACCATTTGATCACAGGATCGAACATATAGAATCCTAGGAGGTTGAATATTCAAATGTCTGAACAACTTTGTAATAAGCGCTGAGTAAGGAAGTTGTCCCTTGTCTTTCACCATCGTTCTATACATGTGAAACATGATTGTGTGAGGCAGAGAGAACTTTTTGCCTACGTTGTTGGCATACATTAACTTTGCTTCCGAGTTGGAGACATCTGTCTTCGAAGTCGATTTGGGTCTGAGGCAATTGATCACGATCTTGTGAAGTAAAATATTTGAGGCATTCATCCTCAAGTATGAAATTCGTCTTTCTGCCATTCCATCCCGAACAAGCTCTACTGTCGCACGACCAACAGACACACTAATTGATTGTAATGCCCTCCGCTCTACTCCAATCACATCCGCCAATGTGTCCATATCAATAATAAAGTCCTGGTCTCGAAAACTAAAAGAAAATCTATTCGCATCCAAGAAACTCAGATTAGAATAGAAATAGGCAGTAAGTTCTAGATATGCCTTTGTCGACTTAGAACAAAATCGTTCAAGCTGAAGTAGAGTGAATTTCTCTCGCAGCTTCACATTCAAAGAATCAAGAAAATCAAAGTTAACACTTCTTGGATTGATCACCTCTCTTTTTAACAACTTAGAGTAAAGTTGCTTGTGTTCCTCCAAGCAAAACAAGTCTGTCCCTTTGCTTCAAGTATTCACTGCTACACCCATTCTAGGCTTAAAATGAGTGTACATTTTGTCATCATCATTCCCATCAGGTTGACTAAGACCTCCAATACAAGGATCACTAGGGATATTTGCAAAAGCTCGTTCTGCCGACCCCTCAGGAGCAACTCCCAATCGTTCTATTGTACACAAAAAGTGGGTTTCATTTCGATACCATTTTTCTTTAAAAAATGCATCAATATAGTTCAAGGGAGTGACTCTCTTCTTCAAAGTAGAGTAAATTTTAAAGATAAAAGCGGGCTTTTGAGTTCTTACAAGTTCTGCCTCTTCAATGATTTCTTCCTCCGCTCTTTGATCAACATCCTGAGGTCTAGCTTGAGGAGATTGACGCGGTTGAGAATGTTGTGGGCTTTGCTGCTGTCTTGGAGATTCTTCTTCCTTGGTAAGGTCAAAATGCGTAGGACCCTCACGCATGTGCTGTGGTCCCTTGTTTGCGATCCTTGAAGACTTTCTTTGGGAAGCCATTCTCACAGTCTTTGAGAGATTCCAAACTCGATTCACTAAAAAGGTGAGAACTTTGAAGATTAAACTAGAGAGTAAAAATAAGAAAGTGATGGTCTGTGCTTTTAGGGTTTGTGAGGAAGACGATCAGTATATAAGGCAGTCAAAAAGAGGTATACAAAACGACATAAAAGGAAAAATAGAAAATGCCTTTTAAAAAATAATTGTTTTTTTGAAAAAATAGATAACCGTCATTTCAAAAGATAACTTCTTTTTCGAAAAGGAATGATTGCAATAATCATGAAAACTGGGGAAGATAACATCAATCAATTACAGATTAATAGATGATTGTACCTTTTCGAGATTTTATCCGACAAATAAAATTTTAAAATAGAAATAACTTACAGTCGTGAATCTTGATCGTCTGAGTCTGAGTATTTTTAGACTTTTATCCTTGAGTCTGAACTTCTTCAGACTTTAAGATATTGAGTCTGGAGTGAATAAGCTCGAATTGACTTTTCTCCCACGGTTAGTAAATATGTCTGCTAGTTGATTCTTTAAGTCAATGAATTGAATCGAGACTTCTCCATTTTGAACATAATCTCTAATAAAATGGTGTCGAATCTCTATGTGCTTTGCTTTTGAATGAAGAATTGGATTACTAGTGAGATTAATTGCACTGGTGTTATCGCATTTGATCTCAGTGCATGAGTCTTCGATTCCAAAGTCTCTTAGTTGTTGCTTTATCCACAAAATTTGTGAACAACAACTTCCAAGAGCCACATATTCTACTTCTACTATTGAAAGAGCTACAATACTTTGCTTTCTTGAAAACCAAGATACTGTCCTGTTCCCAAGTAATTGACAAGTGCCCGAGGTGCTCTTTCTATCAACTCTGCATCCTGCTAGGTCTACGTCTGAATATCCAAGAAGAGTAAAGTTTCATTCTTTAGGATACCAAAGACCTAAGTTAGAGGTTGATGCAATGTATTTGATGATGCGTTTTGCAACACTTAAATGAGATTCTTTGGGATCTGATTGAAATCTGGCACAAATACAAACACTAAAATAAAATGTCAGGTCTAGAAGCAGTAAGATAAAGAAGTGAACCAATGATACCCCTGTATAGCTTCTGGTCAATTTTCTTTCCTCCATCTTTGTCTAGCTTCGGCAAAAGAACAGCCCAAGTGCCATAACTTGGCACTAGGGGACACTTAAGTGCCATAACTTCAAAATGGTACACTTGAGTGCCAGTTTCAAAGTTAAATGGGACATTTAAGTTCCACTCCGGCGAAAATCTGTCCAAATGGCTGACGTGGCAACTTTCTGGCGAGTTTGGTCCAAAACGGCGTCGTTTTGCACGCTGACGTGGCGGAAAAAATGAAAAAACGACGTCGTTTTGCGTTTGACGTGTAAATAATAATATAAAATTTAATTAAATTAAATTTAAAAATTTAAAAAAATTAAGAAAAATTTAAAAAAATTAAGAAAATTAATAATTAAAAAAAAAAGGGGGAGATCAAATGGGTGGCCGAGGGTTGAGCCCTCGCCACCGCCGTCTCCCGCCGTCACCGAGAAGGGCCGCGACGGAGGGGGAGGGTCGGCCGGGTCGCCGCCCCCACCGACCGATGGTGAGGGCCGCGAGCCCTTGCCGGATTGCGGCGAGGGCCGTGACCCGCCCCTAGATCTGGGCGAGGGCTCGTGGGCCCTCGTCGCCAATCGGCCGGCCTTGCCGCCCCTAGCTAGGGCTCGGCGACCCCGGCCAACCCTCCCACTCCGTCGCCGCCCTTCCCGAGGCGGGCAATGGGAGGCGGCGAGGGCTCGCGACCCTCGCCACCTCCCCGCCGCCGCCGGGAAGGGCCGGCGACGGAGTGGGGAGGGTCGGCCGGGTCGCCGGGCCCCGGCCAAGGGCCAACGAGGGCCCGCGAGCCCTCGCCCAGATCCGGGGCGAGGGTCGTGGCCCTCGCCGCGATCGCGAGGGCTCGCGGCCCTCGCCGTCGGCCGGCCGGGGTCGGCGACCCAGCCGACCCTCCCCCGGCGCGTCGGCGGGGAGGCGGCGGCGGCGGGCTCGCCCTCAGCCCGCCCGTTCGATCTCCCCCTTTTAATTTTTTTAATTTTTTTAATTTTCTTAATTTTTTAAATTTTTCTTAATTTTTTTTAATTTTTTGAATATTTTAAATAAAATTAAGTTTAAATTCAATTTAATTAATTTTTATATTATTATTTACACGTCAAACGCGAAACGGCATCGTTTTTGCATTTTCTCCGCCACGTCAGCGTGCAAAACGACGCCGTTTTGGACCAAACTCGCCGGAAAATTGTCACGTCAGCCATTTGGCCGGATTTTCGCTGGAGTGGCACTTAAGTGTTCCATTTTACTCCGATATTGGCACTTAAGTGTACCATTTTAAAGTTATGGCACTTAAGTGTCCCTCCGTGCCAAGTTATGATACTCCAGGTATCCCAACCTCTCTAGCTTCAAAGAACTTGATATTGGTATATAAGTCTTTTTGCAATTCTCCAAGCCGAAGTTTTTAAGAAGTTCTTTAGCATATTTTTCTTGGTGGATGAAAGTTCCTTTCTTTAATTGTTTTACTTGAAGTCCAAGCAAGAATGATAGTTCACCCATCATGCCCATTTCAAACTCATCCTGAATAGTCTTAGAGAATTTCTTGCACAGATTTTTGTTAGGTGATCCAAAAATAATATCATCAACATAAATTTGAACAACTAAAAAGTTTTTGCTTTCTCTTTTGATAAACAATGCAGTATCTACTTTACCTTTAACAAAGCCATTTTGAATTAAAAACTTACTTAACATGTCGTACCAAGCTTGAGGTGCTTGCTTTAAATCATATAACACATTTTTCAGTCTGAATACAGAGTCTGGTTTCCTTGGGTCTTCAAAACCGGGAGGTTGTTCCACATAGACTTCCTCTTGGATAAATCCATTTAGGAAAGCACTTTTGACGTCCAGTTAGAATAACCTGAAATTCTTATAACAAGCGAAAGCAAGTAATAATCTAATTGCTTCTAACCTTGCTACTGGTGCGTAAGTCTCATCATAGTCTATCTCTTTTGGCCACTAGTCTTGCTTTGTTTCTTAGGACTTTTCTTTTCTCGTTCATCTTGTTCTTGAAAACCCATTTAGCTCCAATGATAGATTTGCCTTTTGGTTTATGAGTCAATTCCCAAACATCATTGATACTGAATTGCCTAAGTTCTTCTTGCATAGCTTCAATCCAGCTTTCATCAGTTAGAGCTTCTTCTATGCTCTTGGGTTCTATTTCATAAATAAGAGCTACAGCACTAAACTCTCCACGCCTTTTGGATCTTGTACGAATTCCTTCATTAATGTCACAAATAATGAGTTCTTTGGGATGACTAGACTTGTGCTTCCAGTTGCTGGTTGATTTTTCAGACTGTTGATCTTTCTCTTCATTTGATTATTCAATGATCGTTCGTTACTGGTCTTCTAAGGTTTGAGCTGCTTTTGGAGATTTAGACTTTGTAGAGTCTGGAGCAGGTTCAGATTCTTCAGGTTGAGTCTGAATCAATTTCTTTTGCATAAAGTCTTGAAATTTGACATTCATCGATTCCTCCACAGATTGAGTCTTTTTGTTATATACTCTGTAAGCTTTACTGGTGGTTAAATATCCAAGGAAGATGCATTCGTCTGATTTTTCTTCAAACTTACCAATTCGATCATTTGCATTTTTCAATATAAAACATTTGCATCCAAACACATGAAAATATAAATCAATTGGCTTTTTTCCTTTGAACAACTCATAGGGAGTTTTCTCCAGAATAGGCCTTAAGAAGACTTTATTAATAATATAGCACGCTGTAGAAACTGCTTCAACCCAAAAACGAGAGGAAATGTTACTTTCAATTAATAAAGTTCTAGCCATTTCTTGCAATGATCTATTCTTCCTTTCTACAACTCCATTTTGTTCTAGAGTGTATGGTGAGGAGAACACATGCTGAAAACGAGATTCATCACATAATTTAGCAAAGTCTTGATTTTCAAACTCACCTCCATGGTCTGTCCGTATACTTGAAATAACATACATTTTCTCATTTTGAACTTAGCAAATTTTATAAAATAAGAAAATGTTTCAAACTTACTTGTCAAGAAATATACCTAAGTGAATCGTAAATAATCATCAACTATTACTAGGCAATATTTCTTACCTCTTATGCTCTGGGTTCTGGTTGGTCCGAAAAGGTCCATATGCAAGAGCTGCAGTACACGATTAGTGGAAACTTGATTTATTGGTTTGAAATAATTTCTTACCTGTTTTCCTAACATGCATGGTGTGCATAGATCAGATTTTTGGTATGTTAGGTTAGGTAGTCTACAAACAAGCTTCTTTGCAGAGATCTTGGCTATTTGCTTCATGTTGATGTGCCCAAGTTTTCTATGCTAGATATTAGCTTCCTCTTCAATTGAAATCAGACATTGATATTTTTCTGGATTGATATCCAAGAGATATATATTCCCGTGTCTTCGCCCCGTAAATGTCTAAGAGAAGTCTTTGCTGGTTCCTGAACATATTCCTTATTGAAAGTTGATTTTGTAACTTGTGTCGCACAATTGGCTGATACTCAACAAGTTGTAGTTAAGTCCTTCCACTAATGAAATGTTACTGATTGTGAGACTTCCAATCTTCACAGTTCCGTATCCCACAATTCTGCCTTTGCTTTTGTTGGAGAAAACTTCCTTGAGTGTTTTGAAGCTGACAAAACGTTTCCATCAATCTAGTTTGAAGACTTGCAGACTCTTCCATCAAAGTCTGAAGGCTCCAGACTACCAGACTCAAGACTCAAAGTCTATTCTCATTGACAGTTTCTAGACCGTCGAAGAAGGCTTATCCAGAACTGGATGTTTCGTTAAGGATTTGACTTTATCGACTGGAGAAAATCTCTTGGCTGGATATAGCGTGCCAGAATCCTTTGTTCAAATCAAGATTAAAGGGATTATGGATCCGTTGATTGGCGAAGTATACTTGGAAGGTTCTACTTATGGAAACCTAGATCCTAATTGTATGGGCGAGCATGATTGATGGGCTATCATCATGTTCCTTAAATAGCTCGAAGATCTTCCTAATTGATTCTGTCCAATGTGTAGATTGGAAGAATTCCTTTGGTAAGTGTCAACGGGTGTGATGGCATAAAGGAGTATATAAGGAAGACGTTCCAGTTGTTCAAGTGTGTGCGTGATAGAAGAATTCCAAAGTCTGAAGCTCCTTGTTCTTAGTCAATTAAACTGTTGAGCGAAATCTTGTACGCAAAAGAGAGTCTATATCTTTGAGAGACCTTGAGGAAGTGTAGTAGAGTCTCTACACTGTGGAATCAAGGAAGAGCTTTTCTGTAACAACTCTTTTTGTTCATAGTGAAATCCAGCCGGTGGGCTGTCAGTGCGGAAGAGTGGACGTAGGCTTGGATTAAGCCGAACCACTATAATCTCTGTGTTCATATTCTTTTCTCTACGCTCTTTTATCTTGATCGTAACTTGTTTTGTTTACAAGAGACGAATTTCCTTTTCATAATCCATTAGTGTTGCACACTTATTTCGTAAAATTGTTTTTACACCTATTCATCCCCCTCTAGGTGCTCATACTAGTTTTCACAATTGGTATCAGAGCCTGTGTACTCACCTAAGTTGAAGTGTTTTACTTCAGAGTTAAAGATCCATGACTAGTATGTTGGCTCCAGGACTGGTTAAAGGGTAGAGCAATACCAGACCGCCTTATTTTGATGGAAAGGAATACAACATATGGAAAAACAAGATGAATGCATTTCTAAGATCAAAGGATCCTCTGGAATGGGATGTGGTAGACAAAGGAATCATTCCTAAAGCTGCATCTGTCTTAGAAAGAGGAAAAGAAGCCGTTGAGTTTAGCGAAATGACTCAAGAAGAGATAACCAAGAGACAAGCTCTTGATGCAAAAGCAATTTATTCTTTATATTGTGCATTATCACATTCTGAATATAACAGAATATCTTCTTATGATACAGCTAAAGAAGTCTGGGATAGATTACATATCACCTATGAAGGAACTGATCGAGTGAAAGAAACTAGAATCAACATTTCACTCGGTCAATACGAAGCATTCAAAATGAAATCTGGAGAATCTATCACTGACATGTTTAGTCGTTTTACAGAAATCGTGAATGGTCTTGAAAATCAAGGTCAACCAATTTCTGATCCCATGAAAGTAAACAAGCTACTGCGTGGACTCTCCAAGGATTGGAATCACATAAAGACTTCAATAAGAGAGACCCAAAGAATCATACCACTTTCTGTCGATGAATTGGTTGGGACTCTTCAGTCTTATGAAGTGAAGTGAATTAATGAAGATGAAGATCCTAAAGGTAAGAAATCCATTGCATTAAAATCTAATGATGATTTTGATGTCATAGATTCTGAAGACGATATGGATGATGAGGAGCTTGCTCTCATGATAAGAAGATTCAGAAAGCTAAACAGAAAGGGGAGAAGATTCAATCCAAAGAAGTAAAGTTTTCAAAAGCAACATACTAAGTCTGTTGAGGATGATGAATCCAATAGAGATGTAGTCTGTTTTGAATGTAAGAAAAACGGACACATCAGACCCAACTGTCCCCTTCTGAGGAAAAAGAAAGGAAAAACTAAGAATTATCGAAAGGCACTCAAAGTAGGATCTTGGAGTGATATAGAATGTGAAGAAAGTGATAATGATTATGCCAATATTTGTCTTATGGTACAATCAGACTCAGATTCAGACTCCAAGACAGACTCAGATTCAGATAATGAAATTGAGGTAAGTAATTTGAAAATCCTTACTAAAGTCTCTAGATACATTGATGAATTGTGTCTTAGTCTCAAAACTTCTCTCAAAAGAATTTTCGAACTCAAAAGAGAAAATTCTACACTAAAGCAACAGGAAAATGTTTGGAAAGAAAATGTCAAAAATCTAGACAAAAGTGTTACTACTTTGAAAGAAAATGCAGACAATCTTTCAACAGAAAATGCATTATTGAAAAATGACATCTCAAATATTTCTAAAAGATTTTCTATAGGATCTGAGAAACTTGAAAAAATTCTTTTATCACAAAGACCTTACTTCAACAAATCTGGTTTATGAATGACTGCTAAAACCATTCCTTTAATTGATTTTCCTAAAGTAAAGGAAAGAATTAAGCAAAGACCTACAAGAGATGCTTACAAAAATCATTTCCAAAAAGTTTTTGTAAAACCAGTAGGTTGCAGTGCTTTTAGATGTTCTAAGTGCAATAGCTTAGACCATTTTGAGAAAGAATGTCCTATGGTTTGGAAACATGTTAAGAAGGTATGGGCAAAGACCGTATATTACACTAACACCAATGGACCCAAGAAAATATGGGTACCAAAGAAATTTTGAGTCTCTTTTCTAAATGCAGGTTACTATCAAGAAAAAGATTAAATGGTACCTGGATAGTGGATGCTCAAGGCATATGATAGGAGATTCAAATTGCTTCATAAAGTTTGTTCAAGTTAATGGTGGAAAAGTTTCATTTGGAGGAAACAACAAAGGAAGAATTGTGGGACACGGAACTATAAAGATAGGAAGCCTCACGATCAGTAATGTTTCCTTAGTGGAAGGACTCAACTACAATTTGCTAAGTATCAATCAGCTATGAGACACCGGTTTCAAAATCAACTTTCAAGAAGGAATATGTTCAGGAACCAGTAAAGACTCCTCTCAGTCTTTCACGGGTCGAAGACATGGAAATATCTACCTCTTGGATGTCAAATCAGATGAAACCCAATGTCTAATCTCAATTCAAGAAGAAGCAAACTTATGGCATAGAAAACTTGGGCACATCAACATGAAGCAAATAGCTAAAATTCCAATAAAGAAGCTTGTTCGTGGTCTACCCAATTTGTCATACCAAAAGTCTGATCTATGCACACCATGTGTGTTGAGAAAATAGGTAAGAAACTCATTCAAACCAATAAATCAAGTTTCCACTAATCGTGTACTACAACTCTTGCATATGGATCTCTTTGGACCAATTAGAACTCAGAGCATTGGAGGTAAGAAATACTGTTTAATGATTGTGGATGATTATTCACAATTTACTTGGGTATATTTTTTGGCAAGTAAGTTTGAAACATTTTCTTATTTTACAAAGTTTGCTAAAAAGGTCCAAAATGAGAAAGGGTATGTTATTTCGAGTATACAAACAGACCATGGAGGTGAATTTGAAAATCAAGACTTTACAAAATTCTGTGATGAATCTGGTTTTCAGCATGAGTTTTCTTCTCATATACTCTAGAGCAAAATGGAGTCGTGAAAAGAAAGAATAGATCACTTCAAGAAATGGCTATAACTCTTTTAATTGAAAGTAACATCTCTTCACGTTTTTGGGCTGAAGCAGTTTCTACAGCATGTTATATTATTAATAGAGTCTTTCTAAGGCCTATTCTGGAGAAAATTCCCTACGAGTTATTCAAAGGAAAGAAGTCCATTATTTCATACTTTCAAGTGTTTGGATGCAAATGTTTTGTATTGAAAAATGCAAATGATCGAGTTGGTAAGTTTGAAAAAAAATCAGATGAATGTATTTTCCTTGGATATTCAACCACAAGCAAAGCTTACAGAGTTTACAACAAGAAGACTCAATTTGTGGAGGAATCAATGAACGTCAAATTTCAAAATTTTATGCAAAACCAATCAATTCAGACTCAACCTAAAGAATTTGAATCTGCTCCAGACTCTACAAAGTCTAAATCTTTAGAAGCAGCTCAGACTTCAAAAGACCAGCAACAAATGATCAACGAAAAGTCAAAAGAAGAAAAAGATCAACAGACTGACAAATCAACCAGCAACTAGAAGCATAAGTCTAGTCATCCCAAAGATCTCATTATTGACGATATTAATGAAGGAATTCGCACAAGATCCAAAAGGCGCGAAGAGTCTAGTGCTGTGGTTCTTATTTCTGAAATAGAACCCAAAAGTATAGAAGAAGCTTTAACTGATGAAAGCTGGATTGAAGCTATGCAAGAAGAACTCAAGCAATTCAGAATTAATGATGTCTGGGAATTGACTCCTAAACCGAAAGGTAAGTCTATCATTGGAGCTAAATGGGTTTTCAGGAACAAGATGAACGAGAAAGGAAAGGTCGTAAGAAACAAAGCAAGACTCGTGGCCAAGGGATATACACAAGAAGAAGGGATAGATTATGATGAGACTTACACTCCAGTAGCAAAGTTAGAAGCAATTAGATTATTACTTGCTTTTGCTTGTCATAAGAATTTCAGGTTATTCCAAATGGACGTCAAAAGTGCTTTCCTAAATGGATTTATCCAATAAGAAGTCTATGTGGAACAACCACCCAGTTTTGAAGATTCAAGAAAACCAGACTTTGTATTCAGACTAAAAAATGCTTTATATGGTTTGAAGCAAGCACCTTAAGCTTGATACGACATACTAAGTAAGTTTTTAATTCAGAACGATTTTGTCAAAGGTAAAGTAGATACTACATTATTTATCAAAAGAGAAATCAAAAGTTTTCTATTTGTTCAAATTTATGTTGATGATATTATTTTTGGATCTTCTAATGAAAATCTGTGCAAGAAATTTTCTAAGTCTATGCAGGATGAGTTTGAAATGAGCATGATGGGTGAGCTAACCTTCTTTCTTGGGCTTCAAGTGAAACAACATAAGGAAGGAATCTTTATTCATCAAGAAAAATATGCTAAAGAACTTGTCAAAAAGTTTGGACTAGAAAATTGCAAAAAGACTGATATACCAATGTCAAGTTCTTTGAAAATGGACAAAGATGAGGAATGAAAGAAAGTTGACCAGAAGCTATACATGAGTATCGTTGGTTCACTTCTTTATCTAACTACATCTAGACCTGACATTTTGTTTAGTGTTTGCATGTGTGCCAGATTTCAAGCAGACCCTAAAGAATCTCATTTAAGTGCTGCAAAGCGTATTATCAAATACATTGCCTCAATTTCAAATTTGGGCCTCTGGTATCCTAAAGAATGAGACTTTACTCTTCTTGGATACTTAGAAGCAGACTTAGCCGGATGCAGAGTTGATAGAAAGAGCACATTAGGCACCTGTCAACTACTTGGAAGTAGGACAGTGTCTTGATTTTCAAGAAAGCAAGGTACAGTAGCTCTTTTTATAGCATAAACAGAGTATGTAGCTCTTGGAAGTTGTTGTTCACAAATTTTGTGGATAAAACAGCAGTTAAGAGACTTTGGAATTGAAAATTCACGCACTCAAATCAAATGTGACAACATCAACGTAATCAATCTCACTAAGAATCCGATTCTTTACTCAAGAGCAAAACATATAGAGATTTGACATCATTTCATTAGAGACCATGTTCAAAATGGAGAAGTTTCAATTCAGTTTATTGACTCAAAGAATCAACTGGCGGATATATTTACAAAGCGTTTGGAGAAAAATCAATTTGAAGTTATTCGTTCCAGACTCAATATCTTAAAGTCTGAGGATGTTTAGACTTAGGACTGAAAGTCTAAAGTCTTTCAGACTCAGACAATCAAGACTCTACGACTGTAAGTTATTTCTATTTTAGAAACTTATCTCTCGGATCAAATCTTGAAAAGGTACGATCATCTATCCAAAATTAATTGGTGTTATTTTCCCAATTTTTCGTGATTAGTGCAATCATTCATTTTCGAAAAAGAAGTTATTTTTTAAATGACAGTTATCTAATTTTTGAAAAGGCAGTTATTTTTTTAAAAGGCATTTTTATATTTCTTTTTTACGACGTTTCGTATGCCTCGCTTCAACTGCCTTATATACAGTCGGTTCTTCTTTGTTTTACTCACAAAAATCCTAAGAGAGCACAGATCTTCCATTTCTGTCTTCTTTTCTTGTTTAATCCTCGAAAAGTTTTCATCTTTCTTGGGAAACAAGCTTGGAATCTCTCAAAGACTATGAAAGATGCCGTCTCAAAGAAAGTCTTCGAGGATCGCGAACAGGGGACCACAGCAAAGGCGTGAGGGGCCTACGCACTTTGATCTCACCAAGGAAGAAGAATCTCCTAGACAGCAGCAGAGCCCACAACATTCTCAGCAGCGTCAATCTCCTCCATCTAGACCTCAGGATGTTGAACATCGAGAAGAGGAAGAAATCATCGAAGACGCAGAACCCGTAAGAACTCTTAAGCCCGCTTTTACCTACAAGCTTTATTGTGCTTTGAAGAGGGGTGGTACTCCGTTGAACTTCATTGATGAATTTCTTAAAGACAAAGGGTATAGAAATGAAACCTTCTTTTTACACACAATGGAACGATTGGGAATTGCCCCTGTTAGATCGGCGGAAGAGGCATTAGCAAATATCCCAAGCGATCCATGTGTTGGAGGGCTGAGTCAACCATATGGGAATGACAATGATAAGATGTATGGTCAGTTTAAACCTAGAATGGGTGTTGCAGCAAAAATCCGAAGCAAAATGACAGATTTATTTCAATCGGAGGAACACAAGCAACTGTACTCTAAGTTACTGAAGCGTGGGGTGATAAACCCTAGAAGTGTGGACTTTGATTTTCTTGACTCTGTGAATGTTAATCTGCGGGAAAAATTCAGTCTTCTTCAACTCGAATAGTTTTGTTTTGAATCTACAGAAGCTTATGCCGAACGTACTGCTTATTTCTATTAGAATCTCAATTTCTTGGATGCGAATAGGTTCTCTTTTAGTGTTCGAGATCAGGACTATGTGGTTGACATGAATACATTGGCTAATGTGATTGGGGTTGGAAGAGGGAGATATCAACCTATCAGTGTGTCTATTGCTCGTGCAATGTTGGAGCTTGTTCAGGATAGAAGGACGGAAGGGAAGATTTCATATTTGAGGATGAATGCGACCAACATTTTGCTTTACAAGATTGTGATTAATTGCCTCAGACCAAAATCTACTTCAAAAACCGACGTTTCAAACTCAGAGGCAAAGCTAATGTATGCCATCAATGCTGGAAAAAAGTTCTCTCTTCTACACACTATTATGTTCCACATGTACAGGGCAGTGGTGAAGGACAAGGGTCAACTTCCTTATCCAGCTCTTGTGACTAAGTTATTCAGACATTTGAACGTTCAGGCTCCACGAATTTTCTGTGTTCGAACATGCGATCAAATGGTGGTGGGACTGAAAATGGTCTCTAAAATGCATATGAAGGAACTCAACAAGGCGTTGGAACAATTTAAGGAGAAAACTCCTGTCAAGACTCATCAAATCTCTTCGGCTGCAAAGAGGAAATGGAAGGAGCCCATGGTTACTCCATCCAAGAAAAGAAGAGCTCTCATCATTGAGGATGAAGAGGATGAGGATGATATCACCATTTCTGCGATGGCATTGAAGAACTTAAGTTGTTCTGTTCCAGAATCGACAGAGAGACAGGAAAAAGACACGGATGAGATAGAATAGAGGACTGGAGAGAAAGAAGTTTTGGAGAAAGAAGTAGAGGAGAAAGAATCAGAGGAGGAAAGAAATGAGGAAGAAGAAGAAGAGGAAAGAGGAGATCAAGAGGAAGCAGAGCATGAGGAACACTTTTCTCCACCTGAAGGCATGGAAACAGGGAGAGATCCTGAGAAAAGAGGAACGTCCTCATTCCCTGCCACCAGTGAAGGAATAAGTCATTTTCCAGCAGATCCAGAGGACATATATGCCTCTCAATTTCCTGAGGAGGGACATGATGTTTCATCACCCAATTTGCGTGACCATGCTGATTTGCCATCATCTGCCTATACTCCATCTGATCATGCAGAAGCCAGTACTCAGACTGATAATTCAGCAGATTTTCGTAGAATTCTTGATGTTCTCTTGGAGATGCGAGGTCAAATATATGCTCTGGGATGCGAAGTACAGAACTTGCAGAATGCAGGACAAGCTTCTTCAGTTTCTTTGAATGATCAACTACATGCTCTTACTCTTCAAGTTCAAGCAAATGCTAAGGGTGAAGATGTGGAGCAACTAAAGGAGGATCTGAAAAAGCTGGAAGGGATTATCTAGTCAATGGGATATTTTCAGCTTGTTTGTATTCCCAAGCAATCTTAATTCCATTCTCTTTTCATCTCTACCTTTTTAATGATGACAAAAAGGGAGAGAGATGTGGTGTAGATTTGATTTTAAACTTTGAACTTTTGTGATGTTTTGACTTGACTTGACTTTTGTGTTTGGCTATTTGGATTTGGACTGTATTTGGGTTTGACTGTTTAAACGTTGGTTTATCTTAAGTACTATTGATATCTCATGGTTTTGTTCATTTACAAGACTAACCTACTTTCTGTGGATGCAGATTCTAGTGTTATTTTTACTAAGCCATTTATCTTTGTGAGATATACATATTTGCTTGAGTAATGTTTTGTAGGTTAAAGTTATCCAAATCTACAGGAAAGTTTTGTCACCATAAAAAATGGAGAGATTGTTGGAGAAAACTTCCTTGAGTGTTTTGAAGATAACAAAACGTTTCCATCAGTCTAGTCTGAAGACTTGTAGACTCTTCCATCAAAGTTTGAAGACTCCGGACTACCAGACTCAAGACTCAAAGTCTATTTTCTTTGATAGTTTCTAGACCGTCGAAGAAGGCTTATCCAGAACTGGATGTTTCGTTAAGGATTTGACTTTATCGACCGGAGAAGATCTCTTGGCTGGATATAGTATACCAGAATCCATTGTTCAAATCAAGATTGATTCAGGGATTATGGATCCGTTGATTGGCAAAGTATATTTGGAAGGTTCTACTTATGAAAACCTAGATCCTGATTGTATGGGCGAGCATGATTGATGGACTATCGTCATGTTTCTTAAATAGCTCAAAGATCTTCCTAATTGATTCTGTCCAATGGGTAGATTGGAAGAATTCCTTTGGTAAGTGCCAACGGGTGTGATGGCATAAAAGAGTATATAAGGAAGACGTTTCAGTTGTTCAAGTGCGTGCGCGATAGAAGAATTCCAAAGTCTGAAGCTCCTTGTTCTTAGTTAATTAAACTGTTGAGCGAAATCTTGTACGCAAAAGAGAGTCTATATCTTTGAGAGACCTTGAGGAAGTGTAGTAAAGTCTCTATACTGTGGAATCAAGGAAGAGCTTTTCTGTAACAACTCTTTTGTTCATAGTGAAATCCAGCCGGTGGGCTGTCAGTGCAGAAGAGTGGACATAGGCTTGGATTAAGTCGAACCACTATAATCTATGTGTTCATATTCTCTTCTCTATGCTCTTTTATCTTGATCGTAACTCGTTTTGTTTACAAGAGACGAATTTCCTTTTCATAATCCATTAGTGTTGCACACTTATTTCGTAAAATTGTTTTTACACCTATTCACCCCCCTCTAGGTGCTCATACTAGCTTTCACAGCTTTTTCCTCCAAAAGAGACTTTTCCACCATTAACTTGTACAAGCTTCATGAAACAATTTGAGTCTCTTGTCATATGTCTTGAGCATCCACTATCCAAGTACCATTTGACATTTTTCTTGATAGTGACATGCATTTAAAAAAGAAACTCAAGCTTTCTTTGGTACTCATACTTTCTTGGGTCCAATGGAGTTAATGCAATATACGGTCTTTGCCCAAACCTTCTTAACAGGTTTCCAAACCATAGGACATTCTTTCTCAAAATGTTATGAGTTATTGCACTTAGAACATTTAAGAGCACTGCGGCCTACAGGTTTTACAAAGATTTTTTGGAAATGATTTATATAAAAATCTTTTGTAGGTTTTTGTCTAATTCTTTCCTTTACTTTTGGAAAATCAATTAGATGAATGGTTTTAGCAGTCATTCCCAAGTCTAATTTGTTAAAGTAAGGTCTTTGTGCTGAAAGAATCTTTTCTAATTTCTCAGAATCTATTGAAAATCTTTTTGAAATACTTGAGATATCGTTTTTTAAAAATGCATTTTCTTTTGAAAGTGAGTCTGCATTTTCTTTCAAAGTAATAACACTTTTATCCAAATTTTCGACTTTTTCTTTCCAAACAATCTCATGTTGCTTCAGTACAGAATTTTCTCTTTTTAGTTCGGAAATCCTCTTGAGAGAGGTTTTGAGATTAAGACACAATTCATCAATATATTTAGAAACTTTAGTAGGAATTTTTAAATTACATACCTCGATTTCACTGTCAGAGTATGAGTCTGTCTCGGAGTCTAAATCTGAGTCTGATTGTGTCATTAGACAAATATTAGCATAATCATCATTTCTCTCTTCACACTCGGTATCACTCCAAGTTTCTGCTTTGAGAGTTTTTTTTGTATTTCTCAGCTTTTCCTTTCTTTTTCTTCAGTAAGGGATAGTTGGGTCCGATGTGTCCCTTTTTCTTGCATTCAAAACAAATCACATATTTGTTGGAATCATCATCCTCTGCTGATTTATTTTGAAACTTTTGAGAACTTTGTTTCTTCGAATTGAATCTTCTTCCCTTCTTATTCAGTTTTCTAAACCTTCTTATCATGAGAGCAAGCTCTTCATCGTCCATATCGTCTTCAGAATCTGTAACATCAGAATCATCATTAGATTTTAATGCAATTGATTTTTTTACCTTTGGGATCTTCATCTTCGTTGATTTGCTCCACTTCATAAGACTGAAGAGTGCTAACCAATTCGTCAACAGAGAGTGGCATGATTCTTTGTGTCTCCCTTATTGAGGTCTTTACATGATTCCAATATTTGGAAAGTCCACATAGTAGCTTGTTAACCTTCACGGGTTCAGAGATTGGTTGACCTTGATACTCAAGACCATTTACGATTTCTGTAAAACAACTAAATATGTCCGTGATAGTTTCTCCTGGTTTCATCTTGAATGCATCATATTGACCGAGCAGAATATTGATTCTGGTTTCTTTCACTCGATTGGTTCCTTCATAGGTGATGTGCAATCTATCCCAGACTTCTTTAGCTGTTTCACAAGAAGATATTTTGTTATATTCAATAGGAGATAATGCACAATATAAGGAATAAATTGCTTTTGCATCAAGAGTTTGTCTCTTGGTTATCTCTTCTTGAGTCATATCACTGGACTCAACAGCTTCTTTTCCTCTTTTTGAGACTATTGTAGTTTTGGGAATGATTCCTCTGTCTACCACATCCCATTCAAGAGAATCTTTCGATCTTAGGAATGCCTTCATTTTATTTTTCTATATGTTGTATTCCTTCCCATCAAAGTATGGCGGTCTGGTGTTACTCTGCCCTTCAACCAAACCTAGAGCCAGTATACTAGCCATGAATCGTTAACTCTGAAGTAAAAACACTTCAATTTAAATGAGTACTCAAGCTCTGATACCAATTGTGAATGCTAGTATGAGCACCTAGAGGGGGTGAATAGGTGCGAAACCAAACTTTTGCAAAGTACAGTGTAAAACCTTACGTTTAACCTGAGTTTGTTTAACAGTAGACTTTAAAATAGATACGAGACTTTAATAAATAAATAAAGTTACGAGTAAAGTAAAAGAGTTTAGGGAAGAGAATAAGAGCACAAAGTTTATAGTGGTTCGGCTTAATCCAAGCCTACGTCCACTCTTCCGCACTAACAGCCTACCAGCTGGATTTCACTATAAATCAAAAGAGTTGTTACAATAGCATGTCATTGGTTCCATATTGTAGAGACTCTGCTACACTTCCTCAAGGTTTCACAAATGTATAAACTCTCTTTTGAGTACAAGTTTTCGCTCAACAATTGAATTAACAAAGAACAAGGAGCTTCAGACTTTGGAATTTATCTATCTCGCACACACTCGAATAACTGGAACATCTTCTTTATATACTCCTCCATGCCTTCATAACCGTTGGCACTTTCCAAAGGAGCTCTTCCAATCTGCCCGTTGGACAGAATTAATTAGGGAGATCTTGAGTTATTTAAGGAATATGACGATAGCCCACCAATCCTGCTCTCCTATACAATCAGGATCATAGGTTTTCATAAGTAAAAATTTCCAAGTATGCTTCGCCAATCAACGGATCTAAATTACTCGAATTGAAATCAAAACGAATAATAGATTTCGAGATACTATATCCAGCCGAGAGATCTTCTTCAGTCGATAGAGTCAAATCCTTAAAGAAATACTCAATTATGGATAACTCTTCTTCGACGGTCTAGAAACTGTCAATGAGAGTAGACTTTAAATCTTGAGTCTGGTGGTCCTGCGGTCATTAGACTTTGACGAGAGAGTTTGCAAGTCTTCAGACTAGACTAATGAAAACGTTTTGTCAGTTTCAAAACAAATAGGGAAGTTTTCTCCAACACTTATCACCCCATCTTAGCCAGTTAATGGGGAATCGCAATGCCCAATACTGCTCTTCCTGTTGCCATAGGTGCTGAATTTCCATCTGTAGGCAAATCATCTTTTCATTGTCTTGATGGTTGTGGGGTTGGTTTATAAGGGGTGCATGACAACTGTCTATTTCTGTTCCAAAACAATTTTTCTATTCCAAACCTGTTTCTGGAATAAAAATTCGTTTAATAAACTTATTTCGTTTTTCTATTTCTAAAATAGATTTCTATTTTAGAAATACATTTGGAATAAAAATTAGAAATATAAATTTTCTACTTCTCTATTTTTGAAACATAAATGAGAAATAAAAATTTTTCTCATCGTTTGTCAACCGGTCCTTCATTAGTCGCCGGCTACTGACCACCGTCTATCGGTCGCCGCCGCCGCTAGCAATCGCCGGCCGTTGCTGTCACCGGTCGCCGATCGTCGGCCGCCGTCGACGGTCGCCGGTGGTCACCACGTGTGGCACCCTTTGATGGCCCCCAAACCGTTAGGGTCGCCACAGTCCACTTACCCTTCACTTGACCTGATAATATAATGCTCTGATACCAAAACAATGTGGCACCCCTCGACGGCCCCCGATCCGTTAGGGTCGCCACTATTCGCTTCTCTTTCACTTGACCTGATAATGTAATACTCTGATACCAAGGAATTTCGTTATAATTCATGAATCCTTGGGGTTTATATCTTTTAGATCGGTCCCTGCGCAATTTATATGGCGGAAGCACATCCATCAACTCCCTTCCTTATATTCAGAAAACGAACACTTTTATTTACTTAAACCAGATGGACATCATTCATCGGTACATCAAAATGCCGTAGTCTTCTATACTCGGCTATACTTCAAAAGATGATTGACATCTTCTCCAACAGTCGTATACTTAAAGTCCATCGATCAATGTCGGCGTTCAAAAGTTTCTTCCTTTGCTCTCCTCCTCCTCGCAGTCATATCCAACCACTCGATCCATCTACCGATGGCAGGGGCAGGAGAGGTATTTTGTCTAGTCTGAAATGTTAGTCCACAAACGGGGTGAGTACAATCACTCAGCAATAAAGATTCACCAAACTACACGATGCATCAGACTGAACAATCAAGGTATCACGAATAAAGCACATATCATCCATGCATTCGAACATACCTCACCATATAGCCATGCATATATCACCATACAACGTGCATATACCAGCATGCACTTATACTATACCATCAAGCAGCATGCATATATCACCATGCAACGTGCATATACCATCATGCATTCAAACATACCTCACCATACAGCCATGCATATATCACCATACAACGTGCATATATCCCCATGCACTTGTTCATATATCACCATGCAACGTGCATATACCACCATGCACTTGTACATAGATAATCAGGTAGCCATGAATATATCACCATGCAAATTGCATATACCACCATGCACTTGTACATATATCATCAAGCAGCCATGCATATATCACCATGCAACATGCATATACCACCATGCACTTCATGCTTGCATTTCCATGAGATTCATCCCATGCCATATGCACACATCCATGCGCATGATTCAATTCTCAATTTTATCTTTCACAAGGATCTTATCATTTTTCTTTCCAGGGACCAGTATTTGCATCCCTCATTTATCGCTTGCACCCAATATGGCATCGCAAGGAGCCTCCGGCACACACCTCCGGGCATCTCACATCCCACCTGGCATCACGAGGAATCTCCAGGGCTCGCCATGAAAATGGTTACCCTTACCCTTCGGGCATGCATCATAATATAACCCCTCACCCTCCGGGCATGTATCATAATATAATTAGGCATCCCGACACTCCCGGGGAAAACCTCTAGGCATATATTCATAATACAACTAGGTATCCAAAGGGCATCGACTCATTCGAACCTTTGGGCATCTCAACTCCCAGGGCATCATCAGCTCACACTTTCGACGGTATCATTATCACAATATATATTCACATATATGTCTCATTTTCAACATGGCATTTAATGCAACAATATCAAAGGTCTAAACCAGCTTTTTGATGTCATATGATATGCCAAACGTCACCATATATGCAGTACACATAACACCCACGATATCATATTTCATAAAGCAGTTCATTGATTTTTGAAAATAGAACCAATTTTCAGGTAAAATAGAATGCACCTCTATAGTAAAATTTCTTGGAAAATTAGTAAAAAATCTCAAAAAATTCTGAAAATTTAACATGTGGTAAAAAAGATCCAGATAAAGATATTTCGTGAAGAACACCATGTCAAGAAAGTTCCACATCAATCACATAGGTCCACACATCACAGCAAAAGAAATTCCAGCACCACTTTTTGCACAGTTTCGGAAATAATTTCGATTAAGCCCTTAAATGAACTTTGAAAATTCTGAGATTTTGATATATTATATATGAGATCTAGAGGTAAAAATCTCATGAAGAAATTGAAGTCTGATTCCTTCTAGATTAAAAGCTATAATTTTTATAACTCTCCCTAACTCTCGGTTCACTATCCAGATTCACCCTTTTTAAAGAAAATCATTTTACCGATCAACGCTTGTCCTTTTATTCTCAAATTTTAGTATGTTATTCCTCAAGATGTCGCCTACAAGATCAAATTTCAACCAGATAATTTTATAAAATTCACAGAATCGCACTAGATCAGAATAACTATTTCCAGATCTACTTTCTTCAAAGAAAAATGTTTTCACTGACCTATACTTGTTCATTTCCTCTCAAATTTTGATATGTTACTCTCCAGTAAGTCTTTTACAACTTTTATCAAGAAGTCGAAGTCAGATTCCAACTAGAACATCGCATGCAACTCACGAAATCACCAAAGGTCGGACTGTTTTTCCCAGAAACAGAATACTAGGCTAGAACACAACTTTGAAATTTCACACTTCATTCACATCCGAGATTCACCATTCATCACACACCAAACACAACAAGCAAAGGGTAGATCAATGGACTCTACTTGCCTCTAATCCAAGCAAAACACAGTAACCACAATGGCGGGGCAAGGTGGGCTCGATGGCAGCAGCTAGGCACATGCACGACGGGGCTTGGTCTTCCTCTTCCCTTGCCGAAGCACCCACGAACCCTCTCTCTCTCCCTCGGCTCACCTCCCTTTCTCTCTCTCCCTCTCACTTTCGAAACCCCCTTCCTTCTTGCTCTTTGATTAACAATTTATCTCTATTTTTGCATGTAAGAGACAAGTGTTCTCATGAGGAGAACAAGTGGCAAAAAGGAGAAAACAAGTGGAGGCAAAATTGAAGACAAGTATTGGAGGACATGCACTCCCCCCTCCCCTTCTTGGTCTGGTCAACACCCATGGGGGTCTTTGGGCTTGCTTAGGCCCGAAAACTTGGGCCCAAGAGTCCTTAAAATAAAGCCCAAAATTAATAATAATAATAATAATCTTTTTATTAAGCATTTTATTTCTATCAAATTTAATTTAATATTTCAAAAATTAAATTGCTTCCAATACAAGTATATACTCAAAACTCTTGCGTGCCGTCCAACATCCTCAAAATTCTAATTCTTTAATTTCAGCACGCATATTTCTTATGCAAGATCAAATTCCGTCCTTTCGGTTCAAAATAAAATAAAATAAAATATAAATTCAAATGAACAAATACAATTTAATGCCTATAAATAATGTTAATGCCACAGTTCAGTGACCGTCACCTATCCGAGAAATTTTTGGATGCCACACCGCGGGTCGCCGGTCGCCGGCCGTTGCCACCAGTCGCCCGCCGCCACCACCACCACAGCCGCCGCCGTCCGTCACCGCTATTCGCCGGTCCGCCGCTGTCCAAAAAGAAGAAATTTTGTGTCGTTATCAAATAGTTATTTTTGCTTAGAAACTCTTCTAGAAATAGAAATAGAAAAAATCTATTTCTGTTTTAGAAACTATTTATGGAACAAAATGGTTGTTATGCGTGTCCTAATATTTTTGAGTTGTTGTTTCAAACAGCTGATCTGATGATTGCCATTTGCAAATTTTCTTTAACTCCATATAGCAAGGGCACTTGAAACAATCTTAATTTTCTCTGAAATTGTAGGGTTGGACCATAGATTGGAGTGCCAAGATTTAGCTATAACCTGACGACATTCTTGTTCCCGAAGCCAGAAAGCCTCAAAGGTAAATCTTCTTCTCCTTTTGATATATTTGGCGTCAGTTGTAAGTAATAGTGGGCTGTGATCTGAACCTAGGGCAGGTAATGCAAACACCTCAGCTGCTGGAAAAGTTAGATGCCAGTCCATTGTATAGAGAGCACGATCTAGTTTTTCCTTAATTAACTCCTCTCCCTCTCTATTGTTAATCCAAGTATATGCGCAACCTTTACTTGCAACCTCCATAAGTGAACAGGAATCTATAAAAGCACGAAAAGAACGCAAACGATAGTGATCCGCTAGGTGCTTACCCGTTTTCTCCCAATGGTAAAGGATTTCATTGAAATCTCCGACACACACCCAAGGTAAAGTATTGTAGTCGCTAATTTGGCGTAGCTCATCCCATATGTATTGTCTTTGATTGTACATCGAAGGGGCGTGAACACAAGTGAGGCGCATTGTCAACCTAGTTTCCTTATCCATGCAGATCATATCTAGGTAGTATGCCGATTGATTATCAATGGATATGGAGACTCTGTCATTCCAAAACACAGCCAATCCTCCTGTCTCGATAGGCTCTTCAAGTAAACAATTTGAAAATTTTAAGCTCTTTTGGATTCTTATCAGCACTGGATTTTGATTCTTCGTTTCCATCAAAAAAACTACCTGGGGCTTTTCATGGGCCACTAGGGCCCTTAGGGCTCAAACTGTCAGGGGATTGCCCAAACCCTAACAGTTCCAGCTGAGGATCTTCATTTGCCTTGGGGTGGCTTATTCTGTGACAGTCTGATTTTCCGCTTCTGTTTTCAATTAAATAAATCGGGCTTTTCGTCGACGTGCTTATAGCGCTATTCTCTGAGCTAATCACTCATGAGATAACTTGACTAATTGGGAAAGTTATTAAAGGATTTTGATGCAACAGACTTGAAAATTCGACCAGGAATCGACTGCTCGACCGTGTTAGTTTACAAGGATCATTTTAGCACAGTCGAAAATCTATCAGAAATCGGAAATAAGTCGATTCAATAGAGATAAAATTAGGCTTGGGCGATTCCAACTAATTACAGAATTCTCGTCGATCGGCACTAAACCGATTCTTCTGTTGTTTTGGTACCCTGTGCTCATAATTGAAATCTCGAGATTTTTCACGACAATCAAGAGTCGTCAATGCATCGAAGATGTACATTGTGGCTCGGGAATAATTGACCACGGGTCAGTTGCACCGAAAATTCCTAAAAACTAATCGATAATTTAGGTTGCGCTAAAATCACATTTGACTGAAATAACTGAGGAAATGATGTCGATTACAGAAATTAATAATTGTCACGTGTCACAATTCATCCCAAGGACATTGTTGCATCTTCTCAAAATTTATTGATGATGGGAATTGTTCACGAAATGTGCAAGATCAGCAAATTAAAAGAGCAAGGGAATTGCCACATTTTAAGTAGGATTTTAAGGTTTCTAATGTGAAACAATTTAAGAGGTATTATAAGTTGTTACTAAGGGACTTGACCCTATTGAATTAGATGTTAGATTGGTAATTAAAGAAAGAAGAGAAGTATCCTCAAAAGGAAATTCGTAGGAATCCCTCTCTCCTACAATTTCACATCAATTTCCTTGGTATTTAATGGAGATGGACTTGGAAAAGATAGAGGGACCTGTTGATAAGGAAATGAACTCAATCTCCATGGGAAAAAGCTACGAGGATCAACTTCAAAATTCGGATTCAGCAATTTACATGGATTCCAACCTTTTCTTTCATCTCAATTAGAAGAGACAACGTTGGAAAACTTTGTGGGGCCTATGATGGTGATAGGTGACCAAAATTTCCATGGAAAAACTAAGCCAAAAGCTGAAGGAAATTTCAATGAAACTTCCAAGCAATTTCCTCTCTCCTTCCCACCCTTTACCCACGCTTGAATGTCTGCTGTATTTTACGATGGCAGCTTCCACATTTTCCTTTCTTCCTCTTATTTTATTCTTCTCCCTTGTCTCTTTCAACGTATAAGTTGTTGCTTTCTCTTCCCTTGAACGTGCAACTTCCATTTCAGCTCCCCCTTGGACGACAAAGCAGCGACCGAACAACAAGGTCTCGAGCGTTCCTCCCTCCTCAAGAAAATCCGGGACTTTGTGTGCTGCTGTGGTGGTCGCTCAACGACACCTCCAGCCGTTGTGCCGGGTCCAAATCATCGTCTAAACCTCAATGGATGTCCTTGTGTTGCCGTCCGGCCACAAGTGAGGATCGCCATTAGTTTCGGTGGTGAGTTGTCTTCTAAATCTGGACTAGGGGTTGAGTACCTCTATTAGGAATTCGTACAAGTTAAAAATATGTATATGACATTATATATGGATAGATGTTGGTTAGGGACGTTATGATAGACATAGAAAAGCTTAGATAAGGCTTAGAGAGCAAAACAAACATCGTGGAGAAAGATTCGGACTAGAACAGTAGCTGATTTCTGAAACAGTTTCCAAGACGTGTATGTTTTGTTAATTTTGTAGACAACTTTGTGTTGCGATTTTGAAGAGATTTATTCTGAAGAAACGTTTTGGACATCTTAAATAGTAACATATATTTTTCCCTTAATTTTTAGAAATTAAAAAGATGACGATTTTAATGATGTCATCCTCGGAACAGTAATTCGGACAGTTTTGTAACTCCTGACCTGTTATGATTTAGGGGACTATTACTGACCTTTAGAGGTCGAATTTCCAATCGGTTTCTTCATGAAAGTTGTTCTTTATAACCTTTAGTTTAACATACTTGAATTTCAAATCAAACGGACTAGATTTAGACCCAAAAATGAACTGATTACGATGAGTTAGGCTCTCTGGAACTGGACCCGATTTTTTTGCTGGATAGAAAGAATTTCTGGGCCGAATCCAGAGGGATCTGGATCTCGGTGCCTTCATGAAATTTTTTTTTTTGTTTTCTAGCACGTGTCCAAATTTGAGAATTTTTCGGGCTCATACGAGTGAGTTTCTGACTTTGAATTCGGAAGAGCGTAATTGGATTGTTTTCTATTAATTCGGGTTAGTAAAAGTGTATGCTTGTTTTGAAGTATTCTTGCTATGAAATTGCTTAATTGAGACTGTGAATGCTATGTGTAACTGATTATTGGAGTGTGACATTGATCATATGCATTCATGACATGATTCCGCCACGAGCCTTTGGGGCCAGGCGATGCTCCTTCGGGAATGCCCCACGTCAACGGATGCCGGTCGCAGTAGAGGCTGGACCGATGCTCCTATATGGAATGCCGTCTAGATGTAGACAATGCCGCGCTCGACGGTGCAAGGCGATGCCCGGTTATACCGGAAGACTGTTATCTGTGCATTGAAATCATTTGTGACACATGAAATGCCCGGCTATGCCGGAAGACTATTATCTGAGCATTGAAATCATTTGTGACACATGAAATGCCCGGCTATGCCGGAAGACTGTTATCTGAGCATTGAAATCATTTGTGACACATGAATGGGTGAAAGTAAGGGACCTAATTAAAAGACGGAACTGTGTGGTGCAGTATGGGACGTGCCATAACGATTTAGTCTGGTAATTGGGGGCTCGTGTAATTATGTGACATTTATGTCCTTACATATGTACATGTTAAAAGTATTCTGATGATATATGATCTCGATATCTTATGTATGATTTGATTGACACTAACATGTAGGAAAGTACTGGTATTAAGAAAGTGTGAGAAAAGTAATTAGATTGCATGTTGAGTGTACCATTCTCCTACTCTAGATTTATGGGATTTACTCGCTGAGATGTGATCTCACCCCTTAATGGGCTAACATTTTTCAGGTCCCTAAATGGAGGAAGGCCGGGTCGTGTACAGTCGGTTGCAGTAAAGGAGAAATAGGATTCTCGCTATCTCCTTCCAAGTAATGACGGGTTTTCCATCAAGACTGGATGTAGGGTGACAGCTCACCCCCGAGATATCGAGAAATATGGTATTAGTAAAACCCAATCTTATAGATAAAAGCTTAGTTAGTGGGTAATCGAATAGCTTCACTTTTTATATCGGACCTTGAGGTGTTAAACTGGTCTATATGTATAAGTACTGTGATGTTGTAGGTGTGGCTTGTCAAAAATAATATCCTACATTTCTATCACACTGTTTTGTTGTATGGAGATTATTTTACATTTCCGCATGTGCAAAAATAATGAATGGGTCGGCAACAGTTCCTGGGATATTGCAAATTTTAAATCGACCATTGAGGGATGTGCATGTGCCCGGGGTTCGGGTTGTGACATATTCGGGCTAGCCACCATAGCCCATCTATTTGGTTCTTCAACCACAAAAATGGGAGTATCCATTAGATGTGAGTTGTCAAACTCCTCTAGTCCATGAGGTTTCAACTCATAAGGATTGTATCGTTTTACTTTCTTTGTAGGGCTTGCTTTGGGGATTAACTGAGTACTTTTTATTTTCTTCTTTTTAGAAGTGCCAATTGTTTCAAGAGACTGATCTCGGATGTGTGTTGATGTAGGGGTATGAGCCAGAAGTGGTAAGATGCCTTTTGAAGGGCTTGACTAATATCGCCATTGAAGTGGTTCAGCTAAGGTAAGAATAGGTTTATCTGGAGGAGGCTCAACAGGTGCCTTTTCTTGTTCCTTGCTATGTTGTCCACTGGCATCAGGAGGTTCGATGGCTGAGGAGTTTCTGGTATGATTTCTTCTATGTCCTCTCGGTTGCCGTTCGTCTCATAAAAAGCCACCCAAAAGGGGCTATGCTCTTTAACTTCAACGTGGAGCCATTGGCCATAATAGCGGTTTTCTTTACTGTCCATTTTTTCTTCATCATAAGGAAAACTTTTGTAGTGCATAGCATAATGACAAAGGATTCCACATGAATAGTAGAAATGAGATAGTTTTTCATAGCGGAAATCTAACCATATATTTTTTCCTTCTACTCAAATCAGTTGGCCTGGTTTCAGAGGGTCTTGAAGGTTGACTTCTACCCGTGCCCGCCCTGCTCTGTAGGTACCATCTCTAGTTTCTAATTTAACCTCTAACACTTTTCCCACATGTCTCATTGCTCTATTGATCATATTCTCAGTGCATCTCTCTAAAGGGAGTCCAAATATTTGAACATAGAAAGCACATGTTGCAAAGTTGTAGCAATGGAGGGGTGTGTTCGGTAGCCAAGGCGTGAGGATTACTAGATGTTGTGAGAATAACCAAGGTCCATTTTCTAAAACTCTCTACTTGTTAGCTTCCTTAGTAAATTTAGCGACATATAATCCTAGTTCAGGGTGGGAAATTTCAACATTTTCCGTACGTCAAACACGTTTCATAGTATTTTGGAAAGCCTGGAAATTGATCGAGGGGTTAGATAGGATTTTACCTACCAAAATAAGTTTGCATTCTTCTAACTTCTCTGTTGGGGCAGCCTCATTGAAACTTCAACTTGCTGTTTAGGCCAAAGGTGACCCAATCTCTGGCATAGAGCTGCCAATCGAGCATCCTCATCCAAGTTGGTGTGTTCCATTTGCAACTCCACAGAACAGGGCAGCTTCAGCGAGGATAATAGGGATTGAAGAGAAGGGCCATAGCTTAAAGTCAAAGAAAGGATAGAATTTGAGAGGGAAGGTAGGAGGATTATGGATGAAATTCGGTGGCCAAATTCAACTTGGGATGGGGTTAAAGGTGAGGTAAAAGATGAGATTGGGTAGAAAATTTGAGGCTATGGCATTGACGGTTGGATGATCCATCAAGCGCACTAAAGCCGAGAAGCAAGTGAAGGGAAGGATGAAGGAAGAGAGACGATGGAAGTCAAGAGTTAGGGTTCGGGGATTGAACTACTTAGTTAATTACCATATTTTGCACGGGTTTTGCATTTTAAATTTTGTTGAAAATTTACATTTATTGAGAATCCTTCTGTGTTGGAGCAAATTCAATGTAGAAGGAAAGTGTAGTGCTTGCAAATATAGCTATTGTACCGATAATTATGAAATTTATTAAATGGAAAGAGGTATTGTCAAAACAATAAAAAAAATTACGAAAGATGAAGTTCTAATTTTCTTATACCTAGGTTCCCTATATATTAATCAAACATCCTATATATTGCGGTCCACTTAAATTTAATTCATAGTGGACTTTTTTCCACTTTAAGTTGACATGATTGAGTAGTCAATTTCTTTTAAGCAATCATCATTTTAAGTAGCATTTAATCCCATCTTAAATTTCACTACAATTTGAGTTGGATGGAATCAAGGTAGTCATATTAGTTTATTACAGATATTTTCTCCATCGCATATAAAAAAACGTGCATAGCATTGCCAATTAATGAGTATAGATGTTCTTTACTTTGACATATTATTTTGCATTGCGTGAGTCTATTCTTCTACAAATATTGTGTTGCAAGGACAAAGTGAATTGTTCTTTCTATAGTAATGAAGAAGTATATGCAATAGATTTTTTTTCTATCTATTTCATAACATCTTCATGCATAACGGAGTCAATATTACTTAAAATTTATATATATGAATGTTTCCTCGTTCCCGTAGAGCTAATTTTACTACTTATGACTTTGTAATATTATGAAATGTAGTATTTATAACAATATAGAATATAAATATCTCTTTTGTGATTAAAAAAAAAGTAGAGCCATCACTATAATTTTCCGGCTAAGTAATGGGAAACCTTTCTTGGAATCCAAACAACATTATAACTCTTATAACTCAGTCACCTCAAATCCTCTCTCTCTCTCTCTCTCTCTCTCTCTCTCTCTCTCATTATTATCTAAATCCCTTATATTTCTTCTTTATCGCTCCATCCAAACTGAATTTAAGGCTCCATCCAAATAGAGGGAAATTTGGAAAATTAGTATAAATTAAATAAATAAATAAATATTTATATTGTTGGTCCGATTTGGTCGGTCCAGTTCCCACCCTAGAGTTGGGAACTGGACCAACCGCCCACCGGTTCCAAAAATAGAAATCAGAAAATGGATCGCCGCCCTTGGAAATTGCCCAAAATCGGCTTGTTTGGACGGTTTATGATTTGGGCAATTCCTGTTGTACACCCCTACCAAACAGACACATCAATAAATGAGATCTTTCCGTAGAAAGTTTCCTTAGTGGTAGGTTGTCCACTCCGTGGGTTAATGTCCATGAAGTGAACTTTCCTTAAAATGCTTGTTGCACAATTGCTTCTAGATTCCCCATGCCATCACATTATGTTTTTGATGCTAGAGCTGTGGTAATTGTGTAGAAGAATATACAATTTTTGTCACCTGTATATTTTTCTTTTAGAGTCTACGTATCTCGCCCTTCTCAAAATGGATTTACCCAAATTCCATAACTCATCATCTGGAAGCTAAAACTACGTGTTATTTGTAGTGCTTGTGGGGGAAAAAGTAGTACATAACACCTTATATTATAATGAAGATCATGTTTTGCTTCGTCCCTGATTAGAAAAAACTTTCTTCAACCATGTGTTTGATTATTATATTACAAGTTATGGACATTAGTCCCGCCAAACTTAATTAGACAAAATATCTGTGATATTAGTAAGCGATAACCCCACAATTAGAGGCGAGGTTCGAGGAAGTCTTCTCCCGCTACATTGATTTGTTTTAGCCCTACTTTATCCATTTCAACTAAAAGTCCTCCTCCCTGAATTTTCTTAATCCCTTTTTTCTTCCTTCTGCAGCACTGAATTTCTTTCCCCCGCTTGTCTATTCATAGCGCATGCAGACACCATCTATTCTTAAACCTTGCCATGGTTAACAATGGTCCAACGTCCAATCATTGGACAGTATATCAGCCTATCAGCTACCATATGGCTATGACTATGCTATGCATATATTCAATCCCCTCAGGAGTCAATCTTCTTCTCCGTCTCGTGAGCGATACGACGCGAAAATATAGGGCTGGAAATTGCCATGAAAGGTGGCACCTTCAAGAAAAAGGCGACAATTTTTTTTTATCAATTCCATGAGGTTCTTTTTACTAATATTTTGAAGCGCGTGGAAGATTCTCGATTTTGGAAAACATGGCTTGACTTGGGTATATTGACTGTTGATTAATTCAGACGGACAAGAGCTCTAGAAGGGTGATAGATTTGTGATGATGAATTGGTCTTCACAACCATGGTCAAGACATGTAGAATTTCGAGTCGTACTCTCGTGCCTCTCCTGATCGCAGCCGCTACGGAGGATTACTTACTGAGCAAATCAGGCAATGCCGAGAAGTTCTACAGGGACCCATGGACCACTATCGGCATGGATTGCTCCTTTGGTTTTAGGGGCTACTCATGCCCCACTACGGTGGGAGACCTACTCAATGAACATGAACGGGGCAATTAGTCGCTCTGATAGTTTTGGATTATTCATGTTGTCAAAATAAGTAAATTTAATAAATAAATTATTATGATCGCCAGTCTGGTAAGAAGTAAAAGAGTCTTCACGAAAATGACAATTCATGGAACTAGAAGGTAGATCTAATTTGGCACATGAGAAGGCAACATGCTAGTAAGGGACAAAGATTTAAAAGGCTGTCCAAAATAGCCGGCGGAAAATTTAAAACGGCAAGTCACATCCTGTCTTTTTACACAATCAAGCAAGTTTCATATGTTAAACCTTATTTGATTTGTGACATTCCCCATTTCATACACGAAAAAAGTGGAAGACTAGTATGACATTTGACAATCTCTCTCTCTCTCTCTCTCTCTCTCTCTCTCTCTCTCTCTCATCAGTTGGAGCCACTTCTCCCGCTGTTTCTCACGCTGTTTCTCTCGTTGCTTCTCAGGAACGAGCCGCTCGGCACGACCTCACGCAAAGGCTTGTTGGTGAACCGGATGGTGTTGTAGACAGCAGCCCCTGTTATCGCACCCATGGTTGGGGCAAGTAGGTATATCCATATCCCTTTGTATTGTTTAGACACAATCGCCGGCCCCAAGCTTCTTGCCGGGTTCATTGATGCTCCAGTAACCGGCCTAATTAACGGTAGAGCACAAATCAATGGTCAGCGTCCTCAATTTTCTTCCAAGGTTGCTTTCTTGCTTAAAGAAAGCTTTGAAACAAGAACAAGACTGATGTGGACATGAATAAGCATCATAAAGACCTTTTTGAATGAGTTAAAACTGTAGAAAAGACAAGACTATTTAAAACTACAGAAAGGACAAGTTAAATTTACCCGGTAAACATCACATTGAGCAGTATAGTTGAACCGACAGCAAGGCCAGCAAGCTCTCCAATCTGACCAAATCAAGCACAAAATGATTAAAGAATGGCATGATTGATTATTCATACAACAGGTAATTATCGCTATGGGATTAATTTACAGGATCAAGTCCACGTCATAAACATTCCATCAATATAAGATTTCTTAATAAGAATATAATTGGGTTTGTTTATTATGGTTAATGCGATCACACATGATGAATAGCAACCCTTTTTTCCCTCTAACTTGTATTTCAGATTGTAGAGCAAGTCCTTTATCAGAATTACTGACAAAACCAGTTATTATGTGAAACTTAGCATGAAGTGGAACTCACAGCTCTAGTATCAGTGGCAACACCGCAGATGACAAACATGAGGTAGAACGTTATGATGAACTCGATCACGAAGGATTGCAAGTCCGACCCGGAAGGCTGCGTCCCCGTAAATTGGTCGTGGCTCCCTGTGAACAACAACCGGAGTGTCCCGGCCGCGAGGGTCGACCCAATTAGTTGTGCCAATACATAAGCCGGCACCTGGAAAAGAGGATCTAAACATCAGTAGATGATGGCATAATAGATAGGACATTGACGGTAAATTACTCGATCATCGCTCAATTTCAGTAAGCTCCATTACCGTGCGAATGGAGAGACATGGTAGATGCAAACGATCACTGCTGTGTAAGAACACCACGCGAGATGTAAAGTGAAAAATTCCCAAAAATTACCTGCTTCAGTGGGAATCTCCTGGTGACGGCAAAAGCGATGGTGACGGCAGGATTGAAATGGGCACCGGAGATGTGGCCGACGGAGTAAACGAGGACCATCACCACGAGCCCCCACACAATCGCAATCCCCGGCTGCGTCACCACATGATCATTCTTGTTCACCGCCACTGACCCACAACCGGCGAATATCAAGAAGTAGGTCCCGAGCATCTCCGCTATACACTGCGAACGGCCCAAGATCACGTTAAAAGTAAATCCTGCATCACTCGTGCAGGTTCTATGGTGATTAACTTTGCTCTTATGTTGCGTCTGTTTTAACCGGAGGCTAATGGTAAGGAGAAAATCTTCGGTTTGGACATAGGCACGAAACTCCATGTTGATCTTTCGGAAACAGTTTGGGACAGGACTACGCCAGTCCGTACTGCCAAATGAATTCCGAAAGATCCGGACGTTTCAACAACTGGAGTACACGAAGTTTTCAATCATGGGCAGCAGGATGCCAAGGAACTACAGATAAAACGGAGAAGCAAGGACATAAAACGAACTTAAAAAGAAGAGGGAAAAGACTGATTTCATTTTCTTTCTTCTCTGTTGCAGCACGCGTACTAAAAGTGCAGGAAGGAGACACCGGGGGGCGGGCGGCGGGGCGGGCTCACCTTTTTGTAAGAAAGGCAGAGAGAAACAGGGGCATGCCTCTTCTTTGATTTTGGGGGTGGAGTTCGTGTCCCTCATGTCCACCACAACACCATGATTTCCATTCTCAGCCATGACTCTCTCTATCAGAAGCACAAGTATCACGAGAGAGAGAGAGAGAGAGAGAGAGATTTCACTCAACTATGATGTTTATACAGAGGAAGTTGGAAGACCCATTTATAGGGAAACCCAAGAAACAAAAGCAGAGGTGGTAAGAGAGACAGACAGAGTTTGGAACTACTGTGAATGCGCGAGGAGAGTGACTATGTTCCCTTCCCTCATTTCTCTTTCTTTCCCATTATCTTTTAGGGGCTTTTACGATTTGATTTGATATTGGGTATGTTAAAAAAATTTCTTTAAGGAAATTTTGCAGACATCGTTGAAAAATTGCGACATGTGACTGAGCACAAGAGATCAGGAGCATTGAAGGCTGCATCAACCGTCCACCGGAAATACAGAGACATTAATGAATGACTATTTCAGGCTGACTTTTTCAGGCAGTCGCTCTGCCCTTTAAGCACTTCATGCTGACCCCTCAACCTGCCTTCCAATCTGGGGCTATTTCTCTCCATCTTTTTTAGCTCAACCGAGCACAACTTGTATGAATATGCCAGAAATTCCTAGTTCAAGCCATCTCAATTAATGGGTTAGATGTTGATATCTTTCCTCAGCGGGAAAGCTCGAAAAAGTATTCTATGCATTTATTACACGGTCTATCTAGATTAACCAACCGATCATGCTATTTGCATAACATGTACTTTTGATCGATTATTGGAATTTAAGAATTTTACTTCTTATTGGTAGGTCTCTCTCCATGGGTTACGTCACGTGATATTATTGCTATATAAAGAACCATTTGTTAGGAAGCCCCGCTTAAACAGGTTAAATCTCGAATTCGAAAAAATGCCCCCATCTAATCAGCTTATCAAGTAGGAAAGGCCCTGAGCTCATGAAATACTCGATCAAGTCATCAATTGCATAAGATTTATGGCAAAATTTGAGAGGGTGACCTAGAGTGCCAAAAATAATGTACTTTTAATTGTGTACTTCCACGCCTTTTCTAATTTAGTTCATGTACTATTAAATTTATTCAATCAAGTCTTTCTACTTTCATAAATTTTCTAACCGTGTCCCTCTAGCACCAAATTTGGCTTGAATCAGCTAAGGAGGTCCATCCTATGCCACCCAAATACGATGTGGCTAAACTCTGACCTGCGAGAATCACTTCAGCAATTCCATTCACTAATTCATGTTGCACTTGACAATATATAGGAAATTGCTCCATTTGTCATCACAAACTACGTATTTCCAGCGAGGGACAACTACGACAAAAACATATAGATTTCGTAGCCTCCTTTTTTACACCTTTCTCTTTGTGCTATATTGTCGGGAATATTAATAGAATATGTTAGGGATAATAACGCTTCAAGTGCCAAAAGTTGGCACAAATGGACACTTAAGTGCCAAAAGTTACGAAATATACACTTAAGTGCCAAAAGTTACGAAGTATACACTTAAGTGCCAAAATCGGAGCAAAATGGATCACTTGAGTGCCAATCCGGCCAAAATCCGGCCAAAATGCCGACGTGGCATTTTTCCGGCGAACTGAAACATAGATGGAAATTATTAACTGGGTTGTATTGCCTTAACGAAAATGTTAAATGACTAATTTGCAGAAACTGTACTAAAAAAAAAAAAAAAAAAACTAAATTAGTGCTAAACGAGACCGAACAAGGATTCAGACAACCACGTGCTGTATAATAATGGATAAGATCACCCAAAATTAATATCTACATAAAATGTCTACAAGGGCGTCTATTCTCGACACAACATAAGAACAAGACTCGAACACCAATGGATTGAAAAATGGTTAGCTTGTAAAAAGGAGCATCCATATCGGATGCTTATTCAAGTCGAAGTGCCAATGATGAGCTTTGGACGCAACCCAATTTGTCTTCGCATGTTTAGGTACATATGCCGGCAACATTATGCTGTCGAACACATATTTAATTTATGGCAAGATTGTATTTTATACATTACTGATACGAAAGTTGACAAGACAAGAAAAGCGTCAAATGTATAATATTACATACCTTAAGATGGTTAGTAAACAGAGATGACATCTCTTTCCTTTAGTTTAGAAGTTTCACGCGGGCACCATTTGATCTATTATGTTTGATGGAAATTCCTAGAGGCTGGAGATGTCGAGAAAAATCTATACGCCCTATATCGAATTTCTATTAGTAATCAACTATGAACTATTGGTGGAGACAACCCACTCGTGAGCAGTCGTGTTGGTATTTGTTCTCTCATGCTTCGTTGCGGTTGAGAGTTCGAATCCCCGCGTTATTATCGCGATTTAAGTGGGGAGCCTTGGTAGTGGGTTGCTGGGCCAACTTCCCTCGAGGTATAGTCGTCCAAATAGCTCCGGTGAGGTCCGCCGGTGCCACCAGACACCGAAAGGCCGTGTGATCCCGACTAGTGTAAGCGAAAGGGGGCTCAGGCGGATCCTCGATTACCAAAAAAAAAAAAAAAAAAAAAAAAACTATTGGTGGAGACAGCTCGTGCGTTGCATGAGAAGATAAGGTGGTGAAGGTTAAAGTGGATGTTCTTAATCCCCTACACCGTAACAAATCATCCATGTATATGATAGAAAGTCCAACTCAAAAACTTAAATTGATAGGTAGAGGAACACCACATGTATATAAAGAGCATATAAATCACATTGGTGAGTGATGTGTGACCTTTCAACTCCCTGCACACATGCCGTCACTAGATGTTTGTTAATGCTAGATGCCTCAACATTTTCCTTTGGAAAGTGTGAAACAAAATTTGTTGTCCTACATGGCACATCACATCAATTGCGATTTTCAATGAAAATTTAGCCGAAAATATTACATTGGAATTTCACGCAAAATTTTAAGACAAAATTGATAAAATTGGAAAGTTTAGTACGGAATTGGGATTTGTACCATAAGTTTAGAATGATTATACAATTTTCCCCACAAAGAAGGGGCCTGATATAGTCCTCCAATTCTATACATATTTCAACTCTACGTATTCTACTTGGTTAATCACCATGCCTTGCACGGGTTTTGCATTTTAATATTTGTTGAAAAATTACATTTACTGAGAAACCTTCTGTATTGGAGCAAATTCAACGTACAAGGAAAGTATACTGCTTGCAAATATAGCTCTTGTAACAATAACTATGAAATTTATTAAATGGAAAGAGGTATTGTCAAAACCATATAAATCATTACGAAAGTTGAAGTTCTAATTTTAATATACCTAGGTTACCTATATATTAATCAAACATCCTATATATTGCGGTCCACTTAAATTTAATTCATTGTGGACTTTTTTCCTCTTTAAGTTAACATGATTGAATAGTCAAATTTCTTTTAGGCAATCGTGATTTTAAGTAGCATTTAATTCCATCTTAAACTTCACTACAATTTGAGTTGGATGGAATCAAAGTAGTCATTTCAGTTCATTATAGATATTTTCTCCATCACACATAAAAAAACGTGCATATCATTGCCAATTTATGAGTATAGATGTTCTTTACTTTAACATATCATTTCACAATGCATCAGTCTATTCTTCAACAAATATTGTGTTGCAAGGACAAAGTGAATTGTTCTTTCTATAGTAGTGAAGAAGTATATGCAATAGATTTCTTTTCTATCTATTTCATAACATGTTCATGCATAACAAAGTCAATATTACTTAGAATTTATATATATGAATGTTTCCTCGTTCCCGTAGAGTTAATTTTACTACTTATGACTTTGTAATATTATGAGATAAATGTAGTATTTATAACAATGTAGAATATAAATATCTCTTTTGTAATAAAAAAAAAATAGAGCCATCACTATAATTTTGGGAAAATTACCAAAAAAATCCTAAACCTATTGCAATTATGTCAATTCAGTCCTAAACTTTTTATTTTGGCCGATTTAGTCCTAAACATTTTATAATTATGCAAATTCAGTCCATCCGGCCAAAATTGACCGGCCAGCGCTGACGTGGATACCAGCTATCCAGCGAACGCTGACATGGCATTTTTTTTTAATTTTTTTTTTAATTTTTAATTCTTTTTTAAATGATTTTCTTAATTTATTTTATTCTTTCCCCTTTGTCTTCTTCCTTGTTTTGTCTTTTTCCCCTGCACCTTCTTCTTCAACCTTGCGCCTTCTTCTTCCCCGAATCTCTCTATTCCTTCTGCAACTTAATCGAACCAGAATTTTTGGTGACAAATCAACCTCTATATGCGTCGTATCCAACATACACATCGCCACCAAACCAACACCAACCGGCGGTCACCTGCTCTAATCGACGGTCACCAACTCCGGACACTTACTCTGGCAATCGCAACAATCAACGTAAAATCTTTACACGAGATTAATTTCTTCCATGCTTGGCTTTCTAGCAAGCATATAATCACCAGTGAACTACAAATCACGAGAGACGAACTGACTAGGGTGGCCTTGAACCACATGGCACGCCGGCGGGGGAAGATTTCCGGCGGAGAGGAGGATTTACGGCCGAGGATTGAACCCGAGAGAACGTTCTTGGGCGGCCGCACTGAGAGTGGTGAGAGATGGGAAGAAGGATGGAGATGGTCAAGGTGGCTTGGTCGAGTCTATCGAGGAGAAGGAGCGGCGCTCCCAGAAAAAAAAGCCCCGCTCTCTTTCTTTCCTTTCGCCTCTCCCCTTCTCCCTCTGAAATCTCTCTTCCTCAAAGCGTTCCTCTCTCCCCCTTGCGATATGGTTTCAGCCAAGAAAGAAAAGATGCCCCACCCGTCTCTGTGTGAGGAGAGCTTCCAAAGAACCCCAGAATGTTTTGATGTAGCCTTCTGCGATTCCCCAAAAAACCAGTGAGCCCCCTTTTGCTTTCCCTCAGTGAGCGCTCCCTGTATTTCCTTCAAGCTTTCCCTCTTCTGTGAAAGTTCCAGGCGGTGCAAGCAAGAAGAATGTTCTACTCTCACCAGCTTCTCACCCCCAAAGGTCTCCTCGGCCAGAAATCATCATCCTCTCGTTTGTCTCCGGTTTCTCTCAGCAAGCAACCTCTCTCTCTCTCTCAATGGCCGGCGGGAAGGAGAAGATGGAAAAAAAAAAAAATTAAAAATTCGAAAAAATAAAAAATTATATTTAAAAAATGCCACGTCGGCGTTCGTCGGACGGCCGGCATCCACATCAGCGCTGGCCGGCCAATTTTGGCCGGATGGACTGAATTGGCACAACTGTAAAATGTTTATGACTAAATTAGCAAAAAAAAAAAGAGTTTAGGATTGAATTTGCACAATTACAATAGGTTTAGGACTTTTTTGGTAATTCTCCCCTATAATTTTCCATTTACATTGAATGTACAATTAATTTTTCATACATTTTCCCGCGCTGGAATCCAAACAACATTATAACTCAGTCACCTCAAATCCTCACACTCTCTCTCTCTTTCTCTCTCTCTCTCTCTCTCTCTCTCTCTCTCTCTCTCTCTCTCTCTCTCTCTCTCTCTCTCTCTCTCTCTCATTATTATCTAAATCCCTTCTTTTTCTTCCTTATCACTCCATCCAAACTAAGTTTAAGGCTCCATGCGGGCAAGCTTGACCTCACCTGAGGCCGATCGCCGGCTGTCACCGTAGTCGGTGATTAGCCAAAGAGAGAAAAATAAGAAATAAAAAAATAAGAAAATAAAAATAATTAAAAATTCAATTTTTTACAAAAAGAAAATAAAAAAGAAAAAAATTAAAATGAGTGCACAGGTGAAAATCAAATGGGATTTTCCATACCAAACTGCTGGAAAATATTTCTAGCTCATTTATAGGTTTTAGCCAACTATAAGAAAATATTGTTATTTTCCTGAAAAATGACTATATCGAAAACTTTTTTAAAAACTGTTACATTTTTCATGAAATGAAGGGAGCTTGAATCATAGTTAACTTTGCCCTGGATTTTAAGCCCTCCTCTATCTCTCTTGACAATGCTCCTCTTTGTCCTCTAAACTTGTTCGTGTAAGTCCATTTATGACACCATCTAGAAAAAGGGTACAAGAAAAGATACATGGAAACAAAAAACATAGATTCCGTGCCATACCAACCGAGTCAACAGTCGCATAACAAAAACCCTTTTGACAAAACAAAGTAGTGAAACAATCCATGTTTTGTGCACGCGTGGTTACTCGTGGTTCATTCGCATCATGATTTGGTCGACCTTTTTAGTGCGCGCAACGTATAATGTCTTCGTCTATCCAAACTCAATTACCTCTATGGATGGAGACGTCCTCTTTTCCAGGCAACATGACCTATCATTCCTAGAATTACTCATTCAGTAAGCTTATATCAACCGTTGGATCAAGTTATCTCACGTGTTCCTGTTAACTTCATCTCCACTCTGACGGCAATAATGATGACCTGATCACATAGACAGTGGGAAAAGTACAAAAAAAAAAATCATAAAATTATTGCATCGGTTTTAATTCAGTTCTAAATATTTCAATTGAACAAATTTAATATTTAAACTTTTGCATTTATGCTAATTAAGTTTATGCAGTCAATTTTGGCTGAAAACCACTGACATGGATACTAGCCGTTCTACATGGCATGACCAGTATTGACATGGACAAATTTTATAATTTTTTAACAGTTTTTCTTTTTCTTTTTGTTTTCATTGTGGTCAACAATGGCTTGGGCTAGAGCCACAACCCTCGCTAGTCACCAATCATAATGAAAAGAGTACAAAAAATTAAAAAATATTTAAAAAATTTGTTCATATTAGCGTTGGTCGTATCACGTAGAGTGGTCAATGTCCATGTCAGCGATTTTCAGTTAAAATTGACCAGATGAATTCAATTGGCACAAATGTAAAAATGTTTACGATTGAATTGGTCAAATTAAATGGTTTAAAACTTTTTTGATACTAATACAATATATTTAGAACTTTTTTGGTACTTTCCTACATCGTGGACCGTTGAAAATCCTAATGAAAATGAGTGGGGACACCAGTTGTGGGTTCAACTATTAAATTTAAGATGGAGATCGTGCATGACCCGTCATGATCTTTTTACACGTTTAGCTGTTAGTCAAATTTGAAAGATTCAGTTTACACTCGAATTTCCATCGAGCACTATTAGGGAGGGTGAGATCACGCATTGTCATGGATTACGTTGGGCTTTTGACTTGGAGTCTCCAACGGTTCAAAACCTGCCCATGGGTTCGAAGGAAAACGCCAATTCGTCTTCCGAAATTAGCGGTAAATGTGACTTCGACTCCTATCTGTCCTGGGATATCAAGAAAAAAAAGCTTCGCACCCCACAAGCAATCCGCTAATAGCGTCTCGAAAAAAATATAGGCTATGACCATCAAGTGCATGTCGCATGATGTATAGCATGACACCACATATTTGAGCGAAATTTTGGTCTAGACTTAGTCCAATGCGGACTTACCACGAAATTTTGGTGGTCCTTTTCTTTTTTTAAGGGTAGTTTTGTTTTGCTAAATTGATTTTTAGTTTGCTGATAAAGTACTAGAAAAGGGATCAAAGCAAATGCCAAGCAACAAGGTACAAAAATTATATCAAATTCAAAATCCAAAGCATGAAACGCGATTCTTTAAGAGCATTTAAGTAATTTCATCGGTCAAAATTCGCTACAATCCTTTGTGTCCCATGGATATAAATCCTCCATTTACATGGTATTTCTATAGACGACTCAAAATGTTTCAATCATTGATGTCTATCTCATTCATATGCATCAATGATTGAGAAGTGATTGATCAGATACCAATCGGAGTAGTACGTTATTTATCCTAGTCCTACTACATTAAAAGAATGATAGACGCGAGAAGCCCCTCAAATGACCACAAAAGATTTGCCATTGTCGTGTGACACATAAAAGAAGAATTCAATATGAATAGAGAGTAAAACTTAGTTCGCTGACACAAATATAAACTTGCAAGCATGTGGAATTAAGGAAGAACAGAAGAAATCTTCTCGATATAAAAAGAAAAATGATTTTCTAAAGTTGTCCCTATCTAAAATGAGTTAAGCATCTATACTTAAGGGTGCTAGAACTGAACTAGAGAACTGAATAGAATTGAGCCTAATTTTTGTGTATTTTTGGCTCAGTTCAGGTTCTAGTTTGGATAATAAAAAAAATCATTTTTTATTCTAATAGTTTCGGTCCATTTGGTAGCTGAAAATTGTCAATCTTCTTAATTTTACAATTCACACAATTTCTCTCCTTTGTCACTAAGCATCTTGTTAATATTACAGAAAAGAAAACTGAAAAATTGAACTGAGTATTCGGTTCGGGTTATATAGTGTTTGAGTCGTAATTCGATTCAAAGTTAAAGCCCACCTAAATAGTTCTATTTTTCTTGAAAACCAAAACTAAACCGTTGACACCCCCATATATTCTACATAAATCCTAATTCAAGTTTAATATATAGAATCTGAAATCCAAAGAAATAACAAATGGACTGAAAACCCACAAACAAACAAATAGGTCTAGAAATAGAAAAGTAGTTTAAACCCATGCAGAAGATGGATTTTGAGGAGTAAAATTAACTTAAAATGGGTGTCCACCTTTGGCCATAGCATATCTTTTGATCCAACTATTCCGGATCGGTATCACGGTCTATGTAACTCCTCCCGAGTAAAAAGTTATGCTATGTTTATCCCATGATGTAAGAATTCTTGTTCTAGACTAACCTAGATTTTTGTTGCTCTAAACGCTCTAAAATGTGTCCGGCAACCGCGTTCGCGATCGACCTTATTGTCACTAGCTAGGCCATCATCCATAATTGGGTGGTCGTTGATAACATTGGTGGATCAAAAGGGATCAAGGGGAAACAGGAAGGCTCTAAAGGGGGAGGAAGAAGGAAAATCTGGTTCATTGGATGATAATGCATGTCAACTTGCTCTCCCTGTTCTGTAATTAAGAAAGTTCACACCAGCCCACAAACCCAAAACTTTCAATGCGCATGCATTACGCGTAACACGCGCTCTCTCATGTATTCTCCATCCACTTCAATGAGTCGTTGTTAAAACACTGTGGAACTTCACCACCCGCATTATTACTGGCCCACTGTTTGACGAAATGCCTAGCTTAGAAAACAGCGACAACTAATCGGGAATTGACTAATTCAAAATTCTCTGGGATATGATTTTCTTCACATTCTGCTTGTATGGCCCACGAAACTTAAAGGCTCCTGCGAAAGTTTCCCATGATTCATGGAAAAAACTGCTGCAACCAGGTCCCTTTAATTGGGTGGGGGACGAAGGCCCTCGCGTGACGACTGCCATGTTCTTTCATGGAAAAGTCGCCTGTCTTCGAAGATTTTCACGTTCGGTTGCACTTTTGGTCCCACAGGATTTATGAAAAAATACGGAGGCATTGATGCTAGTCTCTCGCGGATAGATGATTGACGCAAATGTCCACCAAACAAGAATATAGAATAACTACCGGCATCATAGTATCTATGACGGAGGATTGAGCCCTTGGCGATGTCATCAGCACGAAATTATGGGACAATTGAGATGATGAAGTGTTGTAGATGGTCCATATCAATTGCCGTCATCGCATTAGAATAAAATAGTTATCATGAAAAGAAATTTTTACTTGTGTTAACTTTGAGATGTACGACCACTCAAACGAGACAAACCTGATCAGTGGCAACCTCTGGAAGGGTAGGATCTGAAGCTAAACATCGATGCGGCATGGTGTTCAGGCGAATTTCTGTGCTCTGTGGCTGGAGTAGTGCGCGATTCGTCTGGAAGAGCTCTCGAAGGCTTCTGATCCACGGCTAGGGTTTCTTCGTCGAACGAAGCGGAAGCAGAGGCGATTTTACACTGGATCTTATATACCCAGGAACTTCAGTTGCCACACGTGAGAGACTTCGAAAGTCGAACTGTGAAGTGGTCATAGAAAGCGATTGTTCAGCGGTGGTAGATATGGTAATGGGCCGGGCCGAACCTTCATGGAATCTAAAAGTAATCATGCAGCATTGTAGGAGTGCGCTAATTCAAAGCAACAATATCACAATGATCCATTGCCCTTGCGAAGCAAATGCCGCAGCAGATTGGCTTGCACGGAACCATCGGCTACATAATCTCCCACGTAATTGGTTGACTTCACCCCCGTTTCCTCTATGGAATATTTTATGTTCAGATCTTTCTCTATCTGTGTTATGTAAGACTCTACCTTAATCAGTAATAGATAGTTCTCTTTTGACCAAAAAAAAAAAAAAAACTTTGATATCATTACACTCGACATGCTTGGATAATTTGCCTGCTTGGTATAGTGCAAATGATTTAATGATTTAGTATAATAATAAATTTCATCATTAGATTATACTGTTGAGTTTGGACAAAAAATATTAGAAGGTGAAGGATCAAGATCACTTGTATTGCTTACAAAAATAAATGAACGTATAAAATTTCATCGTTCATAGAAATATTTAAACATAAATTATTGTCGATAATGAAACATTTTTCATTGACTAATTATTTCTAGGAAATCTAAAGTATAATCCCTTGTCAAAAGAAATAAAAGGGAAAACAACCAGCTCAAGTTGGATTGGGGTCGGTCTTGCTTGGCCTTTTTCCCCAATAACATGGCCAATTAAGTTCAAGTGTTCAACTAACAAGGAACCACCACGCAAAAAAATCTTCTGTGTGCATAACTAGCATTAGTCTACATCAATGGCTTGGTAAAATTTTATTCTTCAATTATAAGAAATAACATTTTACATCTCCAAGTAAATACATATAATTAGACTTTGCACACCATGCCTCAAAACTAAATAAAGAGAGGATCAAATGGGCAAATTATCCGATGACTTTTTTCCAAGGGCAATGACGCATCATTTTTGGATAATTTAGAGTATGCTCAGGGCACATCTGTTGAAATAATTTCCTATAATTTTTAAAAGGAGAAAAAATAATAAAAAAAACTAGTAATATGTGTATTTGAGTGTGCAGAACGAGCAACCTATATATATACATAGGCTATACGTTGATAATGTTGATAATGGGACATTTAAAATCACGGAAAGGCTTTGGCTCCGAAATAGGAGAGCAAGTTATTGGATGGAAAATGTGCCTAAAATTGGAAAGACCCTTGTAGAATGAGAACAAGAAGTATAACAAGGTTCATTGAAGTTTGGAGGGACCAATAGAAAGTGAATAATAGAACCTAACGACGTCAATTCGCTTGGAATAACGTATTTATAGAAGAATGAACAGGCCGTAAATCTAAAATTCGTGAAAAATCCAAAATGAACATTTTGTAGAAGCAGTACAAGACATAGACAAAGTAAATGATTTTATACATGAGCCTCTATGATCCTGGTGGGAAGATCCCGCTATTTATCAATTTAAATTGGACACAAGTTGGGGTTTTTAGCTATCTTAAAATGTTGGAATCCATTAAAAGCATCCTGGAGTAAATCAAACCCATTTTGCATTTTTCAGTTAAGCAAAAGAGATGTTAGGCAGACTATACGAGCAAAGGTTATACTTTATGGAATAGCCTTTAATGCTCTGTGGATTTACGTTTTGCTGGTCAAAGAATAGCAAAAAAAACAAATACTCGACTAGATAATGTAAGAATTATTGTGGCGCACACGATATGATTTAATATGGTTTAATAATAGTTGAAATGCTATAAAATAAATAATATATTGGTTATGAGAAGTTGTGACTCTAATAAAACGAAGAGGTATGAAATTTATGAAAGTTAAAAGGGGCTTTGATGGAAGGCACCTATTGAAAGAGCATATAAATAGAGTCCGGTCCACTCTCCGCCTACGACGAACAACAATAACAAAAAAAGAACTTGATATTCTCTCCTCCATCGATGGAATACATTAAAGAATAGTTGGTTAAGGGAGAGAAATTGGATTTCTTCATTTGATTCGAGTTCTTCGGTTTTCCACAACGATTATCATCTAAGGGTAACGCTATAGATAAAGGTACGTCTTCATCTATTTGTGAAAAATCATGAAGATCAAATATTATTGTTTTATTATGAATTTCCACATTAAATAATTATATGAATTGTCTAACATTTGGTATCAGAGCGTGGTTTATGATCTCATGTTTTTTCTGTTTATAGAAATATTATGATTTATGCATGATGATTTGTTGAATGATCCTGTTCGTACTATTTGTTGTTGTGGAAATGTTTTCGGAGGGTTATGTTGAAGAAAATCCAAATGATGGAACGTTTTCATGGAGAAAAGGATGAAAATGGATGAATTCGGAGAAAAATGGAACGTTTTCTTGTTCGTACTACGAATGCCGTTTCTTGTTTCTAAAACAAGGCACAAAAAAAGAAGAAGTGAAACGGCTCAAGGAAGAAGGCGCGTGGGACCACGCGCCAGGCACTGCAGGCATGATGCTTGCGCGTGCAATGCACGCGCCCACTCTGCAATAAAGGCGCGTGCATGCATGCGCCCGCGCAGCAATAATGGTGCGTGCATTGCACGTTCCCACGCGGCAGTAAAGGCGCGTGCACTGCTGCTTTTTCGCACCTAATTACAGTTTTGCCCTCCTCTTTGATAGTTATTTACAGTTATGCCTCTTGCCGCTTAAAAAAAATTACAGTTTTGTCACTACGCTATTTATTTATTGTTATGCCCCTGTTTATTTATAATTACGATTTTGCCCTTGCTGATTATTTACCATTTTGCCCTTAGATTTTAAATTTATGGTTCTGCCCTTCTGAAATTATGATTTTACGATTTTGCCTTTATGCTTTGATTACATTTTTGTCCTTGTGTGCAATTTGATAAATATTTGTATTTTACAATATTAAAAAATTAATATTATGAATGGTTTGTTAGTCATCAAAGTGGCCAAACCTTAAAGTCTTTGAATTTTTATATTGTCAATTATTTTATTCAATTACCCATGATTAATTGATGCTATATATGAAATTGATATGTTTCATATCATTATTGGTGTTATGGATATATTGAAGTTCATTTATTATAAGAATTTAGGGATTAATCCAAATGTTAATATTTTCTTATAATTCATGAACACGATAGTTAGTAATTAATATGACTTGTTAAATTTGTTTGTATATCCAAAGATAGCAAATAAATTTTAATAAAATATATTTACAATTACCAAATAAAAGTTATTAGCATCATTATGGTTTATATATATTTGTATATCATAGGATCGCCCAAAGAAGAACTATGATGTACATGTATAGTTTAGTTTGAATCTGATTTGGTGATATTCTCAAGGTATTAATGTATAATTATTTTCTTGCACATTTGTAGTATCTATACTTGTTTCACTCCATTCGCATGCCTCATCTATTCCCTTATTCAATGGGATGAATTTTCCTGAATGGAGTGAACAAGTCCAGTTTCATTTAGGTGTTCTGGATCTTGATTTAGTGCTTCAAGTTGAGAAACCAGCTGCTATTACTGATAAAAGTAGTGATAATGAAAAGTCTTTTTATAAAGCTTGGAAAAGATCAAATAGACTGAGCTTAATGTTCATGCGAATGACAGTTGCAAACAACTTAAAGACTTCTTTTCCTAAGACTGATAATGCTAAGGAAATTATGAAATTTGTGGAAGAGCGTTCTCAAACTGCTGATAAGTCACTTGTTGGTACATTGATGAGCACACTAACCACCATGAAATATGATGGTTCATGTACCATGCATGACAATATACTTGAGATGACGAATTTAGCAGCAAAGTTAAAGATTTTAGGAATGAACGTGGATGAGTACTTTTTAGTACAGTTTATACTTAATTTCTTGCCTCATGAGTAATATGGGTCATTTCAAATGAATTACAACACTATAAAGGATAAGTAAAATGTGAATGAATTGGTCAATATGCTAGTTCAAGAGGAAACAATGATAAAGAATTAAAAGGTTCATTTTGTTCGAGTCATCAAGAAGTTCAAAGGAATTTCAAAAGGAAAGATGGAAGGAGCAATAAGAAATGATTACACGTCCTCAATAACTCTTCAAAGGTTTCTCAAATCCACAAGAAGGAATACAATCTTATTAAGTGTTATTTTTGCAACAAAATTGGACACTTGAAGAAAGATTGTCTGAAACGTAAGGCTTGGTTAAAAAAGAAATGTAAGTTTTGTGCTTTAGTATGTTTTGAATCAAACTTTACTGAAGTTCCTCATAATACTTGGTAGATTGATTTTGGTGCCACCACTCATGTGTTAAATACGATGCAGGGATTTCTTACGATCTAAACCATAAAGCCAAATGAAAGTTATGTGATTACGGGGAATGGAAACAAAGCTCTAGTTGAAAGCATTGGCACTTACCGTTTGATCTTAAATACTATGCATTATTTGGAATTGTTTCAAACCCTTTATGTACCTACATTTTCTCGCAATCTAGTTTCTTTGCCAAGACTTAATGTAGCGGGATTTTATTGTAAGTTTGGTTCTGAATCTTTCAGTTTATTTAAGAGTGATACTCTTATTATAATTGGAACTTTATGTGATGGTCTTTACAAATTTAGACTTTATAATATTTTTGTTGAGACATTAATGACATTGTATCATAATGTTGGCACTAAACGAAGTTTGGTAAATGAGAATTCTGCTTACTTGTGGCATAAACGTTTGGGTCATATATCTAAGGAAATAATGCAAAGATTGGTGAAGAATAAAATTCTTTCAAATTTGGATTTTAATAACCTTGAGGTGTATATTGATTATATTAAAGGTAAACAAACAAAGCATACTAAGAAATGTGCCACAAGAAGCACAGAACTTCTTGAAATTATACGTATTGACATATGTGGTCCTTTCGATGTTCCATCTTTTAGTAAGGAAAGCTATTTCATTACCTTTATTAATGATTTTTCACGTTATGGTTACATTTATCTATTGTATGATAAGTCTCAATCAGTGAATGCACTTGAAGTGTATATTAAAGAGGTTGAGAGGCAATTAGATAGAAATGTGAAAACAATAAGATCGGATAGAGGGGGTGAATATTATGGAAAGTATGATGAATCGAGACAATGTCCAGGTCCATTTGCTAAGTTCCTTGAAAAACGTGGCATTAGTGCTAAATACATAATGCCAGGTAAACCACAACAAAATGGTGTAGCAGAAAGGCGTAATCATACTTTAATGGAAATGGTAAGGAGTATGATAAGTCATTCATCTTTACCTTTATCTTTGTGGATATATGTTTTAAAGACTTCTATGTATTTATTAAACATGGTTCCTAGTAAGGCAGTTCCAAATACTCCCTTGAACTGTGGATGGGAAGGAAACCTAGTTTACGACACATGCATGTTTGAGGTTGTCAAGCAAAAGAAAGAATTTACAATCCACATGAAAGGAAATTGGATTCAAGAACGACCAATGGTTATTTCATTGGTTATGCAGAGAAATCCAAAGGGTATAAATTTTATTGTCCTAATCATAGTACAAGAATTGTTGAATCTGGAAATGCTAGGTTCATTGAGAATTGTGACATTGGTGGGAGTGAAAGAGTGCATGATGCTTGCATTCAAGAAGTAAGGGTAGAAGTTCCTATACCTAAAACCTCTAAAGTTGTTGTTCCTGATATTATAGTACAATCTAACAATAATCGAGAATAAGAAATTAATGAACAAACACTCCATAATAGGGATGTCAACATTGAACCTCCAATAGCTGAGTCACAAGAAATAGCATTAAGAAGATCTCAAAGAGAAATGAGGTATGTTATTTCTGATGCCTATATGGTTTATCTACAAAAGTCAGAAATTGACCTAGGAATTGGAAATGATCCGAATTCATTTTCCCAAGCTATAGAATGTGAAAATTCTAATGAATGATTTAATGTCGTGGAAGAAGAGTTAAAATCCATGTATCAAAATCAAGTTTGAGATATTCTTGAATTGCCTAAATGATGTAAAAAGGTTGGGTGTAAATGGGTCTTTAAGACCAAGCGCGACTCAAAAGGCAATATTGAACGACATAAAGCTAGACTAGTTGCAAAGGGTTTTACGCAAAAATAAAATAAAATGCATTGACTATAAAAAGACATTTTCACCAGTCTCTAAGAATGACTCACTTAAAATTATTATGGCTTTGGTGGCTCATTATGACTTGGAGTTACACCAAATGGATGTAAAAACTACATTTCTTAATGGGAATTTAGAAAAAGAGGTTTATATGGACCAACTTGAAGGCTTTTTTAGTTAAAGAAAAGGAACACATGGTATGTAAATTAAAGAAGTCAATATATGAACTTAAACAAGCTTCTTGACAATGGTATCTTAAGTTTAACGATACTATAATTTCATTTGGATTTCAGGAAAACACCTTAATCAGTGTATATATATGAAGAATAGTGGGAGCAAGTTTATTTTTCTAATTCTGTATATTGATGATATTTTGCTTGTTGCTAATGATCTTGGCTTGTTATATAAAATCAAGAAGTTTCTCTCTAAGAATTTTGAAATAAAGAATATAGGAGAGGGCAACATGTGTGATAGGAATATAAATATTCCGTGATAGATCACAAGAATTATTAGGATTGTCTCAGAAAGCCTACATTGAGAAAATTTTAGAGAAATTTAATATGAGTAAATGTTCAGTAGGAATAGTTCCAATTCAGAAATGTGACAAATTTAGCCTTATGCAATATTCGGAGAGTGAATTGGAACGAGAACAAATGAAAAATATTCCTTATGCATCTGTTGTGAGCAGCTTAATGTATGCACAAACTCGCACCAGACCAGACATCAGTTTTGCTGTCAGAATGCTGTGCAAGTATCAAAGTAATCTTGGAATGGATCATTGGAAAGCTACAAAGAAAGTTCTTAGATACTTGCAAAAAACGAAGAATCATATGCTTACTTATAAAAGATCCGATCATCTCGAGGTGATTGGAAATTCATATTCAGATTTAGCTGGATGTGCCGTTACAAGAAAATCAACATGTGATTACTTGTTTCTTCTAGCTGGAGGGGCAATTTCATGGAAAAGTGCGAAGCAGTCAGTTATTGCTATATCCACTATGGAAGCTGAATTTGTGGCATGCTTTGAGGCCACTATTCATGAATTATGGTGCAGGAATTTTATTTCTAGGTTTGTAATTGTCGACAGTATTGCCAAGCCGCTGAAAATTTATTGTGATAACTCTGCAGCAGTTTTCTTCTCTAAGAACGACAAGTATTCTAGGGGTGCTAAACGCATGAAGATCAAATACTTGTCAATTAAAGAATAAGTTCATAAACGAAGAGTGTCAATTGAGCACATTAGCACCAATCTTATGATAGCAGATCCCTTAACAAAAGGACCACTGCCCAAAACATTTAATGAGCATGTTGAAAAGATGGGTATTATTTGACATCATTAATGTTTGTATTATGATTGTATTAAGTTTCTATATTTAACACTTTGAGCTCATTTACGTGTTTATGAAATTTCCTGTTTTCTATTTAGTATACATTATAAAAATAGATGAAAGTAAATAGGATAGTTTTTTAAGAGACATTATAGTTGGACGATTACTATACTTTTCATTTATGGATTATGTTAAGTAAAATGCTATAGTTGTAGTGCATAGAAGGAACTATGTCGATTAATGACATACAACTGCTATGACTCGCATTAGTTTTCTTTACTTAATTGTGATTATTATGTGTTTGCCAATTTAATGAAAATTTTATAGCATAATGTTATTGTGCACATTACAGTTTTTATTAAACCATGAAAGAAAAATCATATGAGCAAAGTGGAAGAATGTAAGAATTATTGTGGCCCACATGATATGATTTAATATGGTTTAATAATAGTTGAAATGCTATAAAATAAATAATGTATTGGTTATGAGAAGTTGCAACTCTAATAAAACAAAGAGGTATGACTTTTATGGAAGTTAAAAAGGCGTTTTGATGGAAGGCACCTATTGAAAGAGCGTATAAACAGAGTTCGGTCCTCTCTCTGCGTACGATGAACAACAATAACAAAAAAAGAACTCGATATTCTCTCCTCCATTGATGGAATACATTAAAGAATAGTGGGTTAAGGGAGATAAATCGGATTTCTTCATTTGATTAAGGTTCTTCGGTTTTCCATAACGATTATCATCTAAGGATAACGCTATGGATAAAGGTACATTTTCATTTATTTGTGAAAAATCATGAAGATCAAAGATCACTATTTTATTATGAATTTTCGCACTAAAGAATTATATGAATTGTCTAATAGATAAATCTTTCAACAGCTATTTTGAAGCTTGGAAATATTGAAAACATATCACATTGGTTCATTTGAAGAAAATCACAAATAGCTCCCTCTCTGTTGTATCAAATTCTCTTGCTTTCCTTTGTGCAAAATGGACTTAATTCTAATGATAAATCTCTACAGTAGGTGTGAATATCTGTGATTTGGTAAGAGATTGATATAATGTTGTGAGAAGTGCTTAGGTTTGTAGAAACAACTCTAGAAAACTGTTGGGGTTTCATGAATCATGTATAGGTAAAATTAGCAAAACACAGTAGAAACAAAGATGATATATTTCTATACATAATTCTTTGAATGCGTTGTTTGTGTGTTTTAACCAAAAAAAAAAAATTGAATATAAAAGGGAGTTAAACGAATTACTTCTCAAAGCACGCTTTAAACGAATTGATTCGGATGTTCTTCAGTTCGAGCCCCATAAACGTCAGACCTATAGTTTAGACACACTACCAATGGACGTCAAATGGAAAAGAGAACTTTCGGATAATTACCACTATAATCATGCTAGCAATCTCGTGGAGACAATCCTCTATATCCTTGATGTTTTTAGCCACGGCCCAAATGAGAGAATCCCTTTTTCTTTCTCTTGTACCAACACGCAAAACACACACGCGTATCTCTCTTTTTAAGAAACCATTGATCATGCCCTCCGTTATGTAGCATTTTAGAAAAAAAAAAATTGAACGATCATGCATGAATGGTCAGCAACCGTTGTTGATCATTTATGCACATAGCTTTACTATTTTTTTTATTATATATAAATATCATTTATTAAACATGCACATGGTTAGCAACAATGTGCTCATTGATTAATCAATTAAATAAATGAATAAAAAATAATAAATAATAAAAGTACATAATCTTTATGTGTGCACTTGTAATACATTAACATATATTCACTTCGGGCATGCGTGTACATCATATGCAAGTAGGCTCGTGACTATAATACAAATTAGATTAAATCTCATTTAATTTAATTTTAAGTCGACTCAATTCGATTGTAGTAATTGCAAACACATTTGTAACATTATTTCCCTATTGTTCCACGTTATCCTAATTGTTTATGGTATGTGACATCTCTAAGTTTATCACTAAGCTGGTAGTAAGACTTGTGTGAGTTGGTAGTAAGACTTGTACTAACACATTAGTACTCCCAAAAAAAATTAATTGTCCCAATTAATCTTTGGGTCATACAAGTCATGATTGACATCTAGCAATATGTCATGGCTACCTAGATAGTGTGAATGATTTAAGAACATAATAAATCTGTCAGCTTTAATTACAGTGTAATTCAATCCTTCTATCTTATTATGTCACAATTAAACAAAAACCATTGAATATTTGTCAAGTCACCAATTCGATCATATGCACAAATCTAATTGACAAGCATTTTATTCAAGTCATAAACAATTTATTCTCGACTACAACCCCGGCCGAGAATTTTAATGCATTGTCATAATTAGATTGTATAGGACATCATTATTATACCTTTCATATAACAATGAGACAGATTCTATATTGCGTATACCTGCAACTTTGTATATGAACAAATTATGACCATAAGGTATAAAACGGATCAACGACCCAGGCATTACGTGCATTTGTGAACCATAGTTATTCAACACACAAGTTAACACTCGTATTTTAACTCAGGCATCACAATATCCAATGACTTGTGACTCATTATTCCCTTAAGTATCTGTCGAGACCAATTTTTTTTCGGGGGTGGACCATCTAAGGTTTGGCTAATGGATTGTTAAGCCTAGACTTAACTCGGACTCTCCCAAGCCCATACCAATTCGCGACTTAGGTTCAAGTTCTTAACATGCGAATGATATTTCAATCAGGAGTCGCCACTAATCTATTTTTGGTGGGTCGATTAGAAACCCAAGTAAAGTAATGAGAGTTTTACTTTACTCCTACGAACCAGAGATTTGTGAATTCAGGGACTTGGTTACGTTAGATTTCTCTAACGCCCTTTCGGTACCTTTATCTTTTATTTTGAAAAAATCGTTTGGCAAGCAACTTGAATTGATTTTAATTCCTTAACATGTGAGGTTACTATGCAGGTACGCAAACCACCAATTTAACACTAAAAAAAGCAAATGAATAAATTGCATGACTTACCTTATAGAACAAGATCTGCGTTGTTAGTTTAAATTCACATCAGCGTCATAAATATGATTTCTAATTAACACGCAATTTTTGTTTTGTTTTCACTTAATTAATGAAAATCATGCAATATGCAATGCATGCCACTAATTTAACATAAAATGATATGACATGGCAACATGACTTAGCTATATGACCTAAGCAATATCACTTAACTAAGCATGTAGTCTATCCTAAGCATGAGATGATTTATTCTAAATAATTTTTTTGTATTTTCTATGAGATTCAAAATTAAAGAAATGCAACATTTAAATATGCAATCTAAATTAATCTAATGACCTAATTCTAATGACGGGCAATTTCTAATTAAATGCATCTAACAAAAATCACTAAATAACGTGCATTGTATGAAACTAATTCTATATGACGTGCACGTGATTTTTATTTTCCTAATAAGCATGCAATCTATTTATGAAAAATTATCTAAACCTATAATATGCAATCTTAGCATGCAATGACGTGCAAAGAATGCTCTAATTCTACATGACATATGCATAATGACATTTTTTGTGTTTTTCCTTTTTTCCCTTTTTTTAAATTTCGAAATTAATAATTGTCATATAATTAAACATGCAATCCAAGTTTTAAAGAAAACTAGCAACCTAAATTAATTGATTTGATTTTTTTATTTTTGAAAATTCGAAATAAAATTCCTATTATGAACATGCAAACCCTAAAACTACATTTTTTTGATTTTTAAAAAAAAATGAAAACTAATTTAAGTAACACCACAAAGAAATCAAGCCATATTGATATCCAAATGTGAACCAATATCTTCGCGTGAGATCGGGTTGGCCCATTTCGCATAAATCACGAATCAAATCTCGAGCGAGAGATCGGATTGGCAATTTTTAAATAATTGCGAGTCGGATTTCGAGCTAAAATCAAACCGACAATCACTAATTTCAAGGTAATTTCATATCATGGAATTTCAATTTCACATTAAAGGAATAATTACACTAAAAGATAAAATAAAATAGCAAAAATAATAAAACAAAAATAAGATAAAGAAAATACCTAAATTTTCTTTTGCTTTTCTCTTTTTCTTTTTTTTTTTTTCTGAAAAGAAAAAGAAAAATAAATCTGGTGGCCGGTCCGGCGAGGGGAGATCGCCGGCTAGGGTTCCGGCGAGGCTTCGGAGGATGGCGTGACGGCGGCACGGCACCAAAGGGGTTCGGAATCAACACGAGGCGGCGTTAGGACAGCGACGCCGTGACCAGCGGGCAACAGGCGGTTCGGCGCGGGTCGTCGGGGCTCGCGGACGATGGCAGATCTGGAGCGACGGCGTCGGGGCAACTCCGGTGTGGCGAGATCGGTGTCCTCCGTGGGGCGGCGCGAGCTGGAGTGCTGTAGATCGGCAGCAGGGGCTACTGGCGGGCTGTTGGTGCAGATCAGTGGAGCTCGGGGTTACCGGTTGCGGAGGAGTCGGGCGTTGACGGCGCAGGGGCGCGGTGAAGGCGTCGGATCGCGGCAGGGACAACGACGCGACGTCAGGTGGAGGCGAGCCGGAGCGCTCGGGTCGCGGCTGCTGCAGGAGATCTCAGATCTGCCGGCGTCGGGGCTGGATCGCGACGGCAAGGGGCGAGGCAGGGGCTTCGATGCGTTCTGGCGAGGGCTCTGGGCAGATGCGGGTCGATCTGGAGCAACGACGTAGGGGAGCAACTCCGGTGCGGCGGATCGGGGTTGATGCGGCAAATCGGCGACGGCGGGGCAGCAGAAGCGTCAGATCGTCGCCGGATCTGGGAGTTGCAGGCGACGGGACCGATCTGTTGGGTCGACAGGCGCCGGGGTTCTCGAACGGAGATGCGGCGGCGAAACGTCGGGGGGGCGATGATGTGGTGGCACGGCTGGGGTCGGGTCGCCGATTGGAGGCGCTGCAGGCGTCGGGGCTCGGATGCCGGCGCGGGCGAGCGGGGATGGCATGGTCGGACGCCGGAGGGAGCGGACGGCGATGGCGATGGCGCTGGCGGAGACACCCCCGCGAGGAAGATGAACAGTCGCGTGGGGGCTTTTCTTTTCCTTTTTTTTTCTCACGTCACTTCTTTTCTTTGCCCTTTTCCTTTCTCTTTTTTTTTTCCCTCTCCCCTAAAACCGAAGAAGGCCCCTTTTTGCTCCAAATTTTTCGAAATTCCTCCCCCTCAAACCCTACGCATTTAATCTATTTATAGGCCACGGTTAGAGTTTTAATTTTTCCAAATCCGTATCCACGAAAATTCCTTTTTCCAAATGCAATATTTGTTTTTGATACGATTTAGGATTCCAAGAGGATTCTTCTAAAATTTGAAATCTCGCACAAATCAATCCGTAAAATCTTTCGGAGGATACGGGCTTGGGCCGATTTACTCCCTTTGTGAGCTTAGTCCAATTCACTAAATTAATATTCTGAACCATCAATTTGAACCCATTTGTCACCAGCCCAATGTAAATGTAAATTAAAATAAATGCACCTAAAACTATATGCTATGCAATTAATTAATTAACTAATATTTTTTTTAGGGGTTAAAATTAATCCCTAATTTTTTAATGCAATTAATAATTAAAAGGGTCACCAAAATTTAGGTGTCAACAGTATCCAATACTTAATGGTGAAGTTAATAACACACGGGTCTCAACAGAATTATTAATATCCACTCAATAATCCATCGACTGAGAACGATTTAAAAATTCAGTCTAACTATGAATGACGGTTTAAGAATAGGTCTAGTTGCAACTAATTTTATGGAATCATTCATAAATATAAAATAATTGGACAAATAAATGAATATGTCACTGCAATCAATTAAATAATAATGATAGTACAACTGAAATCCATAATGTGTAACTATTACATGGTAGCTTTAGGGCATACATCTAACAAAGACTTCAGGTAGATGTGGCATATTCAAGTTGTAACATTTAAAGAATTACAAAGCAGATTTTCTGGCCTTTCTAGAAAGTTGGAGCTAGGAGAGTGGTATAGGCCAAGTGAAAAGGTTGAATTGTTGTAAGCCTAAGTTGCATTTCTTTTATCCCTTAAAACTCTTTCAATTTCTATATGATAGAAGATTGTGCTTTCGCCCAAGTCCATGCTTGTATAACACCAGTGCCTCTTTTACGTAATGTCTAGCACTCATGAAAAATATATTCAAGTTTGCTAGAACAACCAATTCACTCTCTTGCGGTTATTCGTTTGTTCGTGCCTAATCCATTTCAATATCGAATGCAAAATTTGAGTACACAAATTATGGTGTGTAAAATTATAATTCTTGCAAAGCATATAAACAGTAAAAAAGATGTTTGCACTGAGATGCTAACTAAAAAACTTTGCAGATTCCTTTGAGTGAAAATGCATCTACTAAATTATGTGGTAGTCAGAAATTGCTAATCCGTGTTATGTTGGCCATTACATCCTTGGCTAGTAAACAAGAAATCTAATCAAATCATATAATTAAAGATATCAAATTGATCCAAAATGGATACCTTTATGTTATAAGATTGAGTTAATGGAACATAGATTATATTGCCTAATTTGAATCCAAGGAAAATGACGTGTAGAATGCATTTACTCAAGTTGATTTTGTAGAAATATTCCACGTCGCTTGACTATGGGATGAATTTAAATATTTCACTTCTGGCATTTTATGGATCTCCATACAAGGCAAGACTGTTGTTTCTCCGGATGTAATCCAATGTCAAAGGTTGAGTGATTTCCTTTCCTTTTCTTTTTTTTCTTTTGTTGGTTGGAAGCGAAATATTTCATTAACTAAGCAAAAGATGAGAGGCCCAGTAAATGGGCATCATTACATTAAAGGTCCAACGGAGTTTGAGGAGAGGACAAGACCCAATTTAGAGATAAGTAATTTTTCTTGTGGGCTTGGGCTATCCAATCTGTAACATGGTTGGCCTCTCTAAAGTAGTGTACTATTTGAATATTTGAGAAAGCCCTCATTCTTTCCTTACACTTGCTAACAAGAGGTTGAGTCTCCCAACTCAACTATTCATAACTATTCATGACTTTGACTAGTTGTAAGTTTTCTGACTCAAAAATAAGCACTTTGTGTTTTTTAGAAAAGAAGTAGTTGAAGGCTTCCCATAAGGCTAGGGTTTCAGCCATCAAGGGAAAGGAAGCTTTGAACGATTCAGCGACTCCTCCCAATAGCCTCCCACCCGAATCTCGGCAGATGTAGGCAATGGAGTGCTTTAGCGAACCAAGTACGTGCATTCCATCTATGGTGATCTTATAAGCTCCTTCCAGTGGTGGAATCCAGATTTGAGGTGTTTTGACTTCTCGATTTCGAGATCTGCTGTCTTCGCTATTCCCTAAGCCAGCTGCTCGGTGATGGGTCGATCTTCCGTCTGCACGGTGCCCAGGTCGCAGCTTTGGTAGACCTACTTTGCTTCCTGATTCAACATCAACTCTGGCGCCCAGAGCTCCTTTCCCATGGCGCGGCTCTCTGCTCAACTTCCTGTATTCAGGTCCACCGACTTTGCTTTCAGATTCACCGGCTTCTAGGCCGCCCGGCTCTCTGTTCCCATGTCGTAGCTCTTCATTCAGGTCGATGTTCCCAATTCCAGGTACTCTTCTTCCAGATCCTACAGCTACTCTACCTCCAGATCCTCTCAGCCCAAGTCGCAACTCCGATTGACCTACTCTGCTTCCTGATTAGGCTTTAGATTTAGCTCCCATAGCTCCTTTCCCAGGGCGCGGCTCTCCGCTCGGCCCTCGATTTCCGAGTTCACCGACTGTGCTACTAGATCCACCGGCTTCTAAGCCGCCCAGCTCTATGTTCCCAGGTCGTAGCTCTTCATTCAGGTCTCTGTTCTTGGTTCCAGGTGCTCTGCTTCCAAATCCGACGGCTACTCTGCCTCCAAATCTGCTCGGCTTTGGATTCAAGCGATTGTAGCTTTTCAGTGCCGCTTGAGCTAAGTCAATGATGGTCGACGCATCTGGTGCTTTGTCTCGAAAGATGGTCTGGTTTCAGACCTTCCAAATATTCCACAAAGTTGCAGCCACCAAATGCAAATTTAGGGGGTTAGTTGTCTTATCCTTGAGTTTACAGAACCATTCTTCAATCCATGTTAAGCCCTGGCTTGATATCTTAATGTTCAGCACAAGGTTGCCGCATATTTGTCTTGACCACAAACATAACAGGAAGAGATGTTCAACCGTTTCCTTGTCGTGATTGCATAATGGACATATGGGGTCAGGTAAGATTTTCCTTCGAAAAAGGTTATCCTTTGTTGGGAGAGCGTTTTGGCATAAATTCCACATGAAAATTCTTATCTTGGGTGGGGTGTGCAAATTCTTATCTTGGGTGGGGTGTGCAAATTCCAAACATCTTTCCACATAAAAGGTTATCCTCTGTTGGCACGGCTTGGTTTTCTTAATATTGCTCCATATTCTCCTTGATGTAGTTGTACCCACTTTTAACTGTATATTTTCCTGCCAGAGTACCAATCCACGCAAGTTGATCTGTTTCTGTTTGGGGTTTAATTGGGATAGCCAAGATCTCTTCAGTTGTTTGTTCCTCAAAGTGTGCCGCTAGAGTCATTTCGTCCCATCTCCCTTCCTCTTGATCAATGAGTTCCGATACTAAGGAGGGTTCATTAACATTCACGGGACCCTAAATAATACCTCTCTGCAGCCATTTATCTTCCCTGATTTTAATCTTGGATCCATCTTCTACTTTCCATATGACTTGAGGTGCAATCGAATTCCTTCCTAAGACCAAGCTTTGCCATCCCCATGAAGGTCGAAGGCCCTTTTTTGCATGCCAAAAGTCCATGTGGGGATAATAAAGTCCCTTAAATAAGCTGCTCCAAAGAGACGTTGAGTTTTGACTCAACCACTAAGCCTGCTTTTCTAACATTGCTTTATTGAAAAATGGAAGATCTCTGAAACCCATTCCACCTTTATCTCTCCTGATTTTCAAAGTATCCAATCTCTTCCAATGAATGCCTACTTTCTTTTCATTAGTCTTCTACCAAAATGAAGCAATTTTCTGTTCAATAGCCTTGCAAATGGAAACCGGTAGCTTAAATACTGACATTGCGTATTGTGGTAATGCTTGAACCACCATTTTCAGCAGCACTTCTTTTCCAGCTTTAGAAAGTAGCTTTTCCTTCAAACTTTCCAATTTTGAGCTAACTCTCCCGAGAATCCAAGCAAACATTTGTTTTTTTGACCCTCCCCAATCTGAAGGAATACCCAGATATTTGCTAGTTTTGTCAATAATAGGAACTCGCAATTCCCTTGCCATATTTTCTTTCAAAGATTGAGGGCAGCCCTTACTAAAGAAGATTCTCGATTTGTTTAAATTTATCTCCTGTCCAGCTGCTAGGCAATATTGATTCAAAATCATTGCCAAATTTTGACATTCTAGAGTAGTACCATTCATGAAAAAAAATTGAATCATCCACAAATAGTAAATGAGAAAGAGTAGGACACCTTCTATTTAGCCTAATCTGTGGCACCCCCGAAACGGCCCCCGATCCGTTAGGGTCGCCACAGTTACATTCTCTTGTAGCATAATACTCTGATACCAAAGAAATTTTAACATAACTTATAATACACGGGGTTTTCATTGTTTTCTTTACCGGTCCCTACGCAAATAATATGGCGGAAGCATAATTCAACTACCCTTCATCAAAATATAAAGTGATACACACCATACTAAAACTTTCATAATTTAGGCCGAACACTTTTATTTATATAAGGGATGGACTATGATAGTTGGTACAACAAAACGCCGAGGTCTTTTTGTGCCTGGCGATTACCCAAAAGAAAACCAACTTCTATCCTTGGATATCATCTGCATCCGTCCATCACCCAGGTGTCGGCATCCCAAAAATGCATCTCCTGCTACCCCCGACTCCAGATCATATCCAGTCAGGTCCGTTGGCCGGCGGTGGTGGTAGCACCCTCATAAGGCGGCCATCCATACGGACAAGAACTGATGTGTACTCCTGGTGAATAGGCCCGACAGAGAGGCCTACCTCAAAAGTCAGAAAGATCCTCACGCGTTCGAATACCAACCCGTGCACCCCAGGATAACGGTGCTCGGTCCACTCCCATTGTAAGTCAATCAGGAGTCCGTAAAACATGCCAGGAGTCACAGGTAGCAGCGGCATTTTCGTTTAGTCTGAAATGTTAGTCCCCAATAGGGGTGAGTACAATCACTCAGCAATAAAAGATCCATTACACTATATTATGTAGAAACTATAATCATCCAGATACATACAAAACACCCTTATCATTTATATATATATGCATGCCATCAAGGGTCTATTTTACTTGCACCACGTTCATAACAACAATTCAATGCCACAACAAACATATTTTCAGTGCCGGGTGAAACTCACTCAATTTCACAAACAAACTCTCATATCATGCCACATGCACACACATGCACTCCTTTAATGCACCGGTTTTAACGTTCAAAGAAAAGTTTCATTCCCCGGGGACCAGTGTTTGCATCCCTCCGGGCTTTCGCACCCAACCTGGCATCGCGAGACCCTCCGGCACAAACCTCCGGGCATCCAGAGCGTGTTCCGTCACACCCCTGGGCATCTCGCACCCCACCTAGCATCACGAGGTATATCCAGGGCTCGCCATGAAAATGGTTGCCCCTTCCCTCCGGATTTACGTACAATCCCTACAACCGGGCATCCCGAAACTCCCGAGGACCCTCCGGCACAAACCTCCGGGCATCCAACGGCGTCGACTCACTCGATCCTTGGGCATCCCGACACTCCCGGGGCATCGTCGGCTCACACCTCCGACGGTAACATTCACATCACAATATATATCTCATTACCAAATACATTTTGATGCAATGACGTCATGGGTTCCATGGATTCATAAGACTTAATCAAATTTTCCAATGTCATGTGATATGCTGAATATCAATGCATCTATCAAGTGAATAACAAATAACAACTCAAGATACAATGATTCTTATAACAAAATGAGCAGTTCATAGCAAAACAGTATAACAACCAGAATGCACGCCTTCAGTAGAGACTTCGAAATAACCAGCAAATGCCCATGAAAAATTCTGAAATTTTAACACGTTATAAATGAGATCTAGAGGAAAATTTTTCATTAAGGACACTAAGCCAGATTCGTTATGTATAATGAATGGTAGTTCACACAACTCAGTTCAGTATTCTTTGATATCAGAATAAAATCCAACAGGAAGCACTGCATATTAACAAAGAATTAAGCCATTGTATTGATTCCGAGAAATTCTGATAAAATTATATACTCTAGTTCACGCAATTCCTCACAACTTCCATGAAGAAATCGATATCAAATTCATATTATAACTCTTCATAAAATTTCTCAAAATTACAAGATTACACATAAAACTGCACTGAATTAAGCGAATCCCATAAATTCCCATTTCCACAGTAACTATCTTGCTTCCACAAGTCTACTAAAAGTCAATCTTTCATCAATAAATCAACAGGATCAAGATATACACAAAACCAACGTAATTCCTCAATCTCATGATCCTGCTTTACTTTGATTACCCATAATTTAACATTCTAATTCCAGAACTCAAATATTTCCAAGTGTATTGTACCATACTAGACAATAACAGCACCACATTATATAGATTCATGGACTTTCATCCACTTGCCTCAAGTCCTAGAGTTCAACAGCTAGGGAGTTCGGTTTGGCGATGCGGCCTAACGGCGGCGAAGACGAGCGGCGTCGACGGCGGCAGCTCACACGCACGGCAGAGGGCGGTCTCCTCTTCCTCTGGCCGTTCACTCCTCTGCTGTTCACTCACAATTTCTCTCGCTCAAACCCTCTCTTTCTCTCTCAAGTTTCGCTCGGTACCTCACTCTCTCACTCGCTGGTTTCGGTTCATTCTCTCTCTTCCTCACCTGTACGAGCATTTTGTTTCTTCATTTGTTGACTTTGAGAGTCAATAAAAATGAGATTCGGTGGTAGCAGGAAATGGTGACACCTCACACGTCCATGCAAGTGATGTGTCCTCTCTTGCTCGATCCTTCCTCATGCGTTGTCCACCAATCGGTAAGTTCACGTGGCTGCTGAGTCAATGAATTTTCCTTTTGTTGACTCATTTGCCGACCGAATGAAAGGGAAACTCGGGCAGCTTGGGCCAACAATTCGTGGCCGCATGGTCTCCGTGCGTGGCCCAACTTCTCCCAAAAGCTTACCATAATTTCTACATGTATATGAATTGCATGGGCCATTCGTGTGGCCGTTGAAGGGGAGGGTGGTGGTGACGTCGCGTATAACATCGAGGTCTTCAACTTAGCTAATTGGCGAGAAGGCTCGAGTCCAATAGGTAAAAGAAAACATGGCCATTGCATACTTGAGGGCCGTCGAATTTCCGGATGCCACATAATCCCTGTAATACTTCCATTATCCACAGCTTTCTTCATTAATGAGGATAAGACATTTACCACAATAATAAAGAGATAAGGAGATAAGGATCCCCTTGCTTGAGTCCTCTTGAAGGCTAAAAGTACTGAAGAGGTTCTCTATTAAATTTAATGTTAAGTGTGACCGTAGTAACACATTGCATTACCCATCTCACCCATTTCTATCAAAGCCGGTCTTAATTAAAAATGCCTCCAAGAATCCCATTCCACTCGATCATAGGCCTTCTTCATGTCTAATTTAAGAACCGCTTGGAATTTCTTTTTCCTGCTTCTTATTCTAATTTGATGCAACACCTCCTGGACAATAAAGATATTATCCTGAATTTGCCTCCCGCCAACAAAAGCACTTTGTTCTGCTGCTATAATTTCTGGTAGGAGAGGTTTAAGTCTATTAGCCAGCACTTTTGAAATAATCTTGTAGCCAAAGTTGCATAAGCTTATTGGATGATATTGATCTAGTCTCTCTGGGTTCGGAACCTTCGGGATAAGGGAGATATTTGTTCGATTTAGAGCTGGTGAAAGAAAGCCAGTTGTCATGAAGTTCTCCACCTCCTTAAAAATGTCCCATTTGATGTCTTCCTAATGATGATGATAGAATAGTCCATTAAGACCGTCTAGCCCGGGAGCTTTAGTAGCGCCTAGCCGAAACACTACATCTGTCACTTCTTTTAAAGTTACTTCAGCTGGTAATGTACTGTTCATTTCGTATGTTACTAGCACAGATATTTGATCTACAACTGGTGCGAAATTTCAGAGGACATAGGACTCATATAGTTCTCAAAAAATTGCACAATATGTTCTCTCAACTAATCTTGCTCAAACAGTCATGTGTTTTCTGCATTTTGTAGCATAGAAATCTTGTTTCTCTGTCTTCTTTGGATGGTTGTCTCATGGAAGTATTTTGTATTATGATATCCCCATCTCAACCAACTAATTCTAGAGCGTAACCCCCAGTACATTTCTTCTTGCCTCCCAAGCTCGTCAATTTCACCTTGCAACTTTTTGAAGTGTACCCTATTGAAGGGATCCAAAATATTGTTTGTTAGCCACTCTAGCTCCTGCTTCAGCATGCTGATTCTCCTTTTTCCGTTCACAAATTTCTTTATGCTCCATTTAGAAAGTGCATTGTGGACATCAAGAAGCTTACCAACTAAACCTTCCTGGGGCTGAGTTTTAGTTTCCCAAGACTTTAACACCACTTCCCTGCATTCTTCACTCTCAAGCCAAAAGGCCTCAAATCTGAAAACTCTTTTTCTCCTAACCTGATTTGGCTGAAGAGAAAGGAGGATAGGATTATGATCCGAGCCTACTACAAGGAGGGCATACGCTTCAACTTCAGGGTACATCAGCCGCCATTCTATTGTGCATACCACTCTGTCTAGTCATTCTTTCACATATTCATCCCCTTCCCTATTATTAGCCTAAGTAAATACACATCCCTTGCTTTCTAGGTCCATTAGTGAGCATGCATCTAAGCAATCTCGAAAAGCAGTCATCCTAAAGTTTTCAACCAATCGCTTCCCCACTTTTTCCCAATAAAATCACACTTCATTAAAGTCCCCTAAGCACATCCAAGGCAGAGTATTTATAGAGCTTATCTGACGCAGTCTCCCAAAGTTGCAGCCTCTTTGGGTATGTATATGGAGGATGAACAAAGGTAATCCTCATTTTATTACCCTTAACCCCCGCTTCACATCTCAAGTTCACAAAACTTTCAATCACTAAGTCAATTTCTAATAAAATACGATCATCCCACATAATAGCCAAACCTTCCGCCGTACCCACAGGATCAACTACTAAACAACTCTAAAATTGGAGTCTTCTCTTCACTCTCTACACAAACTCAATTTTATTTTTTGTCTTCATTAGAAAAACTAAAGAGGGCTTGAATTAAGCCGTTAAGGCTCTTAACTCTCGGACTGTCAAGTGTGTGCCCAACCCTTGACAATTCCAACTTAATATATTCATAGTTCATTTGGTGACTTATTAGGGCTAGTCACTACAACCCATGCTGCAACTTCTTCAGTCACCTAAGTAGGAGTGTCCAGAAGCTAAGTCTCATCCAACTGGCCTTGTATTGGGGTGGTAGATGCATGATCGCTGGCTCTTCTTTGTTTTTTGGTAGAGGGACTTTTAGGTTGTGTGAGGGTTTTCTTTCTAATGCTATCGAGGTAGTTGATGGTTGGACAATTGGATTGTTAATATGCTCTGGACCTATGAGCATAAGAGCTCTTTTCCTTGAGTTATACATGGTTATGTCTTTTGTGATGTTGTAGTTAGGGTCCATTATCATTTGTTCGGGACCTCCCTGCCGAATATTCTGATTAATGCTAAGAGGAATAGGCCAACCTTCTTCCATAACTTCATTTTGCCTTGGCTGCTCAGGGTTTCGGAAACAACCTCTTCTACATCTTCAATTGTTGATACTTCTTGGTAGAACACTTTCTAGAATGGGCTATGATCTCAGGTTTCTGCTTTCAGCTAGCTTCTAAAGCATCCCCCAGCTCGGTTGTGAATTTTTCCTCGTCATAAGGTGTCTCTTTACAATAATTAGCATAATGTCCAATTTTTCCACATGAATAACAAAAAAAAGGGCAATCGTTCATATTTGAAGTCCAGTCATACTTTCTTATTTCTGTGACACATCAATTGTCCTACTCGCAATTACTCCACTCTTGCTTTCCCAATATTTTGAAAAGCAAGGCCTCTAGCATCTGTTTTGACATCCAGAACCTTCCCCATTGAGCTGGCAATTTTCATTATCGTGTTTTGAGAGTTCCATTCTAGAGGGAGCCCAAATATTCTAACCCAAAAGGCACATGTCTTGAATTCATAACAATGTGGAGGAGTATCCGGCTCCCAAGCTTTTAATAGCAATAAGTGGTTAGAGAAGGACCAAGGAACTCCCTCCAATACTCGATTTTTGTCCCCCTTCATTTCAAGATACAAAGCTGATTTTCCCATTCTCTAAGGGTTTTACTTCTATATTCTCATTTTTCCATGCCTTTTTCATCGCTGTTGTAAGAACTTGGAAATTAATGGTAGGGTTCTTGTAGAGTTGCCCAACAAGGAGAATCGACATTCTTGAATTTTTTTTTCCTTTGATATTTCCTCATCTAGAATATGCATATCATTCTCATACATCAGCTTACCCAATATATCACAGAGATGGGTGAGATGACCCACTGCTCCTTCCTCCGCCGCCATTGCCGCTGGTGTTCTGCCGCTGGAGTTCTCTTGCTGAGGGACCTATCCGTTTTCCCCGATGTGCAGGAATATTGCCGTAAATGGTGAGAAGAAGACTTCGCCGTGAAGATCACTCCAGGATTTTATCCGTTGCCGCTGTTGCTTCTGAAGATCACTTCGGGGTTTGATGTAAGGGAATGTAACATTGAACCATCGGTAAAGATTCCAGCAAGGCCTACAGAATGAAGGGGCTGCGATGCGATTTCTATGGGTGGGGTGATGAGAACGAGAATTAAAGGCTAAGTTATGGTGGGGGATTAGGGTTTATGAAGGTGAGGGTGGGGGCGGCCATAGCTACACACACGGTAGAGGGGAGCTCCGAAAAGGAGATTTGTGAAACTGGTCGAGTGATTTCCTTGAATAGTCTTTATTTGGCTGAAAATCTTTTGATTGCTTATGAGAATTTCTAATGCCTTCGGGCAATCATTGCTGTCCGGCGCTTCAAAATATTTTTGTTTCCTCAGTTCGAAATAGTTCTGGGTGGAGAATCTGCTGAAGCGGAGGTTTGTGAAACCGGAAAAATACTTCTCTACCTCAATACACTACCCATCAGACATCAGCTCCTCAAAATAACTCAGACCAAAATAAACTCCCGATTCACGCTCAAGCGCGTGCACAGCTTCTTTGTAGAGAGAAGTTGTCCTCAATTTCGCCAGTAATCTCAGTAGGCACACAAATATTAGCAGTAATGTAATTCCAAAGCCAGCATCCAAAAAAAAAAAAATTAACATTTCTTTAGCCCATAAATTTTAATTTGAACCATTCAAATTGGTCTTCATGCGTAGTGAATTTTCCAATTTATTCGTTATATGCACTGTACCAGCGAAAACAATAGAATTAATAAAGAAGATGGAGAAGCCAGCACCTTGAAGGACATATTAAAGAAAATCATGATGAAAACAAACTTAGCATGTCGAAATACCTTAAAACCAATTCGAAATGAAACGACCCACTGCTCCATATGTGAGGTGCATGCGGCGGTGAATCACAACGAAATTTCAAGATCTAACTCGTTTGACGGTGGCGAATCTAATGGGGTATTTTTTTTCCTTGAAAGGAAAGTGTCAAAACAGCACTCAACAGCAACGAATTTGGTGGATACAGAGAAACTACACAGGCGCTCAAGCGAGAATAGAAAGTTAATTTTTGGCTGGAGTTATTTTGAGGAGCTAATACTTTTTTTTTTTTTTTTTTGGGGGTCAAAAGTAACGACTTCATTGAAATTACTTAGCCAAGTTTGGATAAAATACATTAAACGCATCAGCACATAGTAGATCGAATAGAGCAGGTGGGGGGTTTTCTAACCAATTTAATGGGAGGGAATTGGTTCTACGAGCTCTTGCCAGCCAATCCGCGGGTCGATTTGAGTCCCTGTTGCAATGGGCCAAAGAAAGGGCCCGATACTCTTTCATTTTTAGTTTGGCCCGGTCCACGACGGTCTTCGCTTCCCAACTGAAGTCTTTCGAAGAGTTGCAGCTTTGCACGAGTGGGAGACAGTCAGATTAGAATATTAGGGTTTCAAGGAGGGCGAAGGGGAGTGGAATGAGGCTGAGAAGTTTTTTTTTCTTTTTTCTTTTCCAATTTCACAGAGATCCACATCAATATTCATCACCCGGATCTATTTGGATCAGAGAAAACAAAAATGTCTTGAAACGCTGGACAACAATGATCGCCCAAAAGCATTAGAAATTCTCACAAGCGATTTAAAAGTGTTCCAGCCGAACAAAGACTTATTGAAGGATATGACTTAACTTCGGATATTGGATAATATCCCGGAAAACAACAAACTCGCCATGTATGAAGATACACAGACTGTGAGAGGTGTAATAATGCGAGATATTTCAGCAGATTTGATGTTCGACTCGTGAGAATTAGAACAAAAGGATAATTGACATAGAAGCAAGAGCAGGGAACAGGATTCGGACTAAGTCCGTAATTCAATTTTACCAAAACTCAATTGTAGGCCTAACATTGGTCTTGGCTTTCTATTTATAGTGTGTCAACTTTTGAGAAGGTTTGAGTACCTTACTCAAAATAAGTTTTAGTAACACCATTATGATATTGGATCCAAATTCGGAGTATGCTAGTGTCATCATCGCTTTTGTTCTTTCAAGTGCAGATCTTTCCTATGCATTTAAAACTAAATCCATGCATTCGATACCTACCCATTAGTGTAAACAGCAACTTTTTAAATTTACTGCAATTGGAATTTTTAGATACGATTTATTATCCAAATTAGAGAAAGACACCGCCTTCGAAAATTCACCCTCATATCTGAACCTAATCCCTTTCGACCATGGCACCAACCCCCCTTCCTCCCTCTCTCTCTCTCTCTCTCTCTTTCACATCAAGAACTTGAGATGGTGTCGAGAATCATCAGAAAAACACTGCAAGTTACAATTTGCTAGTGTAGCTCCCTTCACTTGATAGATCATACAATCAGGATACAATAACATTGCACTTACTCTTTAACTATAAGCTATTACGATGCTAAACCAAATATAGAGAGGTTTACAGATCAATAGTAATGAAGATTTCTAGTTTAGAAGGCAATAACAGCATATTACTGTTGTCTTGTCTCAGAAATCTATCAGCTATATATACCTGTCACGGTTTATCAGCTACGGAATCCAAAACTTCAACGGCTCTTTTATAAACCATCAATGGTCTTCTTTCAATGCGTAACTCGCTATCATCAGACCTGATGCACCATTATTTCAATCTATCTCACACTATCACCGTGCAGATTATAAGTGACTAGGCTAACCATCTTCAGTAGGAGCCGCTCCGCACAACCTCGCGCAAAGGCTTGTTGGTGAATCGGATGATGTTGTAGACAGCAGCCCCTGATATCGCGCCCATGGTCGGGGCAAGTAGGTATATCCATATCCCTTTGTAATGGTTAGACACAATCGCTGGCCCCAAGCTTCTTGCGGGGTTCATCGACCCTCCTGTAATTGGCCTAGTTGACGAGAGAGCACAAATCAATGATCAGTTTTCTCAATTTTGTTCCAAGGTTGCTTTCTTGCTTAAAGAAAACTTTGAAACAGAAACAAGACTGAAATATAAATGCCTTCGTCTGACCACCTTGGTTAAATCCTAAGCCTATATTTGTCATCATCTTGTGTAGACTAATGTGGAAACGAATAAGCATCATCAAGACCATTTGGAATGAGTTGAAACAGCAGAAAGACAAGTTTATTTAAAACTGCAGACAGGACAAGTTAAATTTACCCAGTAAACATCACATTGAGCAGTATAGTTGCACCCACAGCAAGACCAGCAAGCTCTCCAATCTGAACAAATCAAACACAAGATGATTAAACAATGGCATAATTGATTATTCATACAATAAATAATTGTCGCTATTGGATTAAACTACAGGATCAAGTCCATGTCATAAATAGTCCATCAAGATAAGATTTCTTAATGAGAATAATAATTGGGTTTGTTTATTATGATTAATGTGATCACACAGGATGAACATCAACTTGTCTTTTATTATTATTATTTTTTTCCTATCTTGTATTCAAATAATAAAGTCAGTTTTTTACGAGAACTACTGAGAAAACCAGCTATTATCTAAGTTGCACCGACACACGACATGGACACTCAATATGACACGACATGACACGACACGTCGATACGTTATTTTTCAAAAATAAAAAATTTCGATACGCTGGGACATGTTGTATATTAAATAAATATTTTTATTTTTAATTAATTTGATTTAAATTTATAAATAATTAATTAATTAAAAAGGAGCTTATAATGAATTTACACTAATCATTCATCATACAATACTTTTATTTTTTGAAATTACTTTTTAATTATATTTAATAATCCTTTCGATTAAATAAAAAGTCCCCGTGGGGTTCCATCCCCGCCGCGGCGCCCAGACTCACTTAATTCCTTTGTCTCTTTCCCCACCCTTAATTTTTTTCACTCATTTCCCCCTGACAACCTGAGACCACCTGAGACCACCTGACAGCCACAGGCTATTACTCCCTCCTGTCAGCCTATTATGTGAAACTTAGCCAAAAGAAAAGAAAAAAGATACCAACGCACGAAGTGAAACTCACAGCTCTACTGTCAGTGGCAACACCACAGATGACAAACATGAGGTAGAACGTTGTGATGAACTCGATCACAAAGGATTGCAAGTCCGACCCGGAAGGCTGTGTCCCTGCGAATTGGTCATGGCCCCCTGAGAACAACAACCGGAGTGTCCCAGCCGCAAGGGTCGACCCGAGTTGCTGCGCCAATACATAAGCCGGTACCTGAAAAGGAGGATCGAAACAACATTAGATGAGGGCATAACAGATAGGACATTGACCGTTAATTATTCGATATTTGCCCAGTTTTAATAAGCTCCATTACCAAATGCACGACTAAGACATGGTAGTTGGAAGCAATCCTGCTATGTAACCACGTGAGATGTAAGGTGAAAAATTTCCAAAATTACCTGCTTCAGTGGGAATCTCCTGGTGACGGCAAAAGCAATGGTGACGGCGGGATTGAAATGGGCACCGGAGATGTGGCCGACGCAGTAAACCAGGACCATCACCACGAGCCCCCACACAATCGCTATCCCCGGCAGCGTCACCACCTTCTCATTCTTGTTCACCACCACCGACCCACAACCCGCGAATATCAAGAAGTAGGTCCCCAACATCTCCGCTATCAACTGCGAACAGCCCAAGATCACTTTAAAGTCAATCCCGCATCACTCGTGCAGGTTCTATGGTGATTAATTTTGCTCCTAAGTTGCGTCTGTTTTAACTGGAGACTAATGGTAAGGAGAAAATCTTTGGTTTTGGACATAGGCTCGAAACTTCATGTTGATCTTTGGGGCAGGACTGCACTAGTCCGTACTGCCAAATGAATTCGAAAGATCGATGTTTCAAAAAAATAGAGTACACGTAGTTTTCTACCATGGGCAGCAAGATGCCAAGGAATTACGGATAAAATGGAGAAGCAAGGACATAAAACGAACTTAAAAAGGAGGGAAAAGGACTGATTTCTTTTCTTTCTCTTCTGTTGCAGCACGGGCACGAAAAGTACAGGAAGGAGACGACGGAGGAACAATCCTGGACATCTCACCTTTTGGAAGAAAGGCAGAGAGAAACAGGAGCCTGCCTCTTCTTTGATTTTGGGTGTTGAGTTCGTGTCCTTCACTTCCACCACAACATCATGACTTCCAATCTCAGCCATGACTCTCTCTCTCTATCAGAAGAAGAAATATCACTCACAGAGAGAGAGAGAGAGAGAGATTTCACTCGACTATGAAGTTTATATAGAGGATGATGGAAAACCCATTTATCGGAGAACCAAGAAACAAGAGCAGAGCTGGCAAGAGAGAGACAGAATACGTATGAATATGTCAGAGCTGGCAGAGCAGAGAGAGTTTGGAACAACTGTGAATGCGCGAGGAGAACGACGACGTTACCTTCTATGATTTTTTTGGTAAGGACGTTCCCTTCTATCATTTTTTCTTTTTTTGGTGAAAGATGGTGGAGGGTACGGAAATTCGTTCCCTTCTATTATTTATCTCTCTTTCCCATTACTCTTTAGGTCTTTTACGATTTGATTTGACATTGAGTACTTTTTAAGTTCTTTTTAGAGAGAGACATATTATTGTATGAATATGTCAGAGTCGGTAGAGCTGGCCATATTTGGTTTGGCTTTGGAAATGGGCTTTGGGACTTTAAAGTCCCTTGGCCAAATACAAATACGTTTGGTTCGATTTTTTGGACAATATTGGCAAGATACAATATAGGTAGCACGGACACGTTCAAAAGGCCAAAAGGCCTCCGTGTCGTGTCGGACACCCCGACACGTGTCTAACACGCTCGAACACGTTCGGACACGCGGTCAACGCGTGTCGGAGTTTCCGACACGTGGTCAACTTTTTTCGACACGCGCGTCGGAGCGTGTCCGGATGGCGGATCTGAGGTGCGAAGGAAGAAGGTGATGGAGGGTGGAGGCAAGGGTGAGGGAGCCGTCGCTCATGCGAGGGAGGGCTGCGACCACCGACTGCAACGCCGGAGAAGGCTGCGACCGCCGACTGCGCCGAGAAGCCTTCTTGATCGTCTTGGTCGGCTGCGACCGCCGACTGCAACGCCGAGATGAAAACCGCAACACCGCGATGGAGGGCTGGACGCAGGCTTCGATGGCAAAGGGAAGAACGGAGGCGAGGCAGCGGCGAGAGAGGTGGAGACATCAAACCGAGCAAAGGAGAGGAAAAATATGGTGATTGCTAGGGTTTTTGCCCTTTGGGCTGTTTTTAGGGAGAAGAGAAAGGAGAGAGACGAGGCGTCGACGGCTTCTGGGGAAAAGAAAGTCTCGTGCAGGGGAAAGAAAGCCTCGTGCAGGGGAAGTGACAGGCGCAGGTGCAGGGGAAGTGACAGGCGCAGGGGTGGGTGAGGGTGGGGGAAGAAAACGTTTGCTGAAATAAATGGGTGGGACCCATTTAAATCCTAAAAAGAAGTATGAAACATTAAATAACTTTATTAATACATAATAAGGCTAAAAAATAAATGAATAGACAGGTTAAAAAGTTATTTCAAAAATAAAAGTGCTAGATATTAAATAATGATAAATTTAGATCATCATAGAAAAATATAAATTTATTTTGACTCTAATCTTTTATTAGTTAATTATTTCATCGATAACTTTTGTTAAAGTTAAAAAAATGTCTTTTCAATTTTTTATGAATAAATTTATTAATGTTATTAGTATAGATTTATTATAGGCTCTTTTTTATTGTTTTTTTATTTATGAATTTGAATAAATTAATTTAAATATAATAATTAATCATGTATATATAAAAATATTTATTTAATATTTAACGTGTCGGAACGTGTCGGAATTCTCTACTTTTTGAGAAATGGCGTGTCGCGTGTCGTGTCGTGTCGTGTCGCGTGTCGGTGCTACCTAGGATACAATTGCATGTTCAAAGGACTCTAAGGGCTCTTATTCCAAAGCAAGTCTAAAGGTCCTTTGGGAACTTGCATTTTCAAAATGCAAGTTTAGGTTACTATTCATCTTCTTCGGTGGAGAAATTGATTGGAGGCTAATGATCGCGTCGGCCAAAGGGTCACGTGTGCCGATGACGTGTTGGTGATTGCCACCGAGGGTTGCCCGACCTTGATAACCATCGTCGAACCTCGGCGATGCCTAGGTCACGCAACTAGGCGGCGGCCGTTCGAGGGCTAGATTTGGCAGTCCGGCTACTAGATCCGGCGGTCCGGTGGCTGAACTTGAAAAAAAATACAAATATTGTTTTTGTTTTTTTTAATTTAATAAAAGTCATTTACAAATGCAAATTTTATCAAACGGTATTTTTGCCAAAGTTATTTCTCAGTGTAAATTTTACCAAACGTTATTTATATTTCAGAAAACCCAATTCACCCAAAGGTATTATTCTCCAAAAGCCGAATGAAATGGGCCCAGAGAGTTTGGAACTGCCATGAATGCGCAAGGAGAACGATGACGTTCCCTTCTATGATTTTCTTTTTTTGGTAAGGACATTCCCTTCTATGATTTTTGGTGACCAACGTTCCCTTCTATGATTTATCTCTATTTCCCATTACTTTTTAGGTCTTTTATGATTTGATTTGCTATTGACTATTTTTTTTTTATATTTTTTCTTTAAAGAGAGATAGATTATTGTATGAATATATTAGAGTCAACAGAGCTGGCCCCGTTTGGTTTGGCTTTGGGAATGGGCTTTGAGACTCTAAAGTCCCTTGACCAAATGCAAATGCGTTTGATTCGTTTTTTTTGGACAACTTTGGCAAGATGCAATTGCATGTTCAAAGGACTCTAAGGGCTCTTAGTCTAAAGCAAGTCTAGAGGTCCTTTGGGAACTTGCATTTTCGGAATGCAATTTTCAGTTACTGTTCATCTTCTCCAGTGGAGACACTGATCGGAGGCCGACGATCACCGGCCAAGGGGTCGCGCGTGCTGACTACGTGTTGGCAATTGCCACCTAAGGGTTGCCCAACCTCGACAACCATCATCAGACCTCAGGCAACGCCTAGGTCGCGCAACCTAGGTGACGGCCGTCCGAGGACTAGATTTGGCAATCCGGCTGCAGATTTGGCGGTCCAGTGGTTGGACTTAAAAAAAATACAAATATTTTTTATTTTTTTATTTAATAAAAGTCATTTACAAATGTAAATTTTACCAAACAGTATTTTGGCCAAAGTTGTTTCTCAATGCAAATTTTACCAAACGTTATTTATATTTCATAAAACCCAATTCACCCAAAGGTATTTGTATTTTGCAAATGCATTCCCAAAAGCCGAATGAAATGGGCCTAGAGAGAGTTTGGAACTACCGTGAATGCGCAAGGAGAACGACGACGTTCCCTTCTATGATTTTTGGTGAACGACGTTTCCTTCTATGACTTATCTCTACTTCCCATTACTTTTTAGGTCTTTTACGATTTGATTTGATATTGAGTATTTTTTTATATTTTTTCTTTAAAGAGAGACAGATTACTTTATGAATATGTCAAAAAGCCGGTAGAGGAGAGTTTGGAACTATTGTGAATGTGCGAGGAGAACGACGACATTCCCTTCTATGATTTCTCTCTTTCCCATTATTTTTTAGGTCTTTTACGATTTGATTTGATATTGAGTATTTTTATATTTTTTCTTTAGGGATACTTTGAAGATATCGTTGAAAATTGCAACATGTAACTGATCACGAGCATTGAAGGCCGCATCAACCACCAGCCGGAAATACAAAGACATCATGAATGACATTTTCAGGCAGTCACTTGCACTTTAGCACTTCATGCCTACCCGTCCCGCCTTCCAATCTGGGCTATTTCTCTCTTTCAATTTTTAGGTCGACTGAACACTAGATTACTGTATGAATATGTCAGAAATTTCTAGTTCAAGCCATCCGATTAATGCTTTAGATGTTGATATCTTTCCTCGGCGGGGAAGCTCGAGAAGGCATTGTATTCATTGGTTACACGTCTATGTAGATTAACCAACTAATCATACTATTTGTGTAACATGCACTTCTGGTCGATAATTGAAAGATTTCTTATTGATAGGTCTCTCTCTATGGTCACATCACATGATGTGATTGCTATATAGATGTCCCTTTTCTAGATAAACAAGTTACATTTAAGATTCAAAAAAATGTCCATCTAATAATCTTATCAAGTAAGTAAAGCCGTGAGCTTATGAAATACTAGCTTGACTCATTAGTTGCATAAGATTTCTTGCACAAAATTTGTGAGGATGACCCTAAAGTGCTAGGAATTACATACGTTTAGTGTGTATAATATATGCGTATATACATATGTGTGCGCCTTCAAGAATTTTCTAATTGAGCTCATGTACTTTTAAATTTATTTAATCAAGTCATTCTGCTTTCTAGATTTTCTAACCGAATTCCTATGACACAGAATCTGGTTAGAACCGGTTGAGGCGGCCCATCCTATCACAACCGAATACAACATGGAAAAAATCCAATCCCACAAGAATCGCTTCAGCATGACAATCTATAGGAAATCTGTAGGAAATCGCTCCATTTGTCAACAGAAAAGAACATGGAAAAAATCCAATCCCGCAAGAATTGCTTCAGCATGACAATCTAAAGGAAATCTATAGGAAATCGCTCCATTTTTCATGACAATCTATAGGAAATCTATCGAAGCTAAATTCCATTCACTAATTCATGTCGCATTTGACAATCTATAGGAAATTGCTCCATTTGTCATGACAAACTCCATATTTTGAAATTATGGCTCGAGGGACAACTTCAATAAAAACATGGAGATTTCGTAGCTTCCTTTTCATCTTTCTTTCTGTATTATATTGTTAGTAATATTAGTATAATATTCCAAGAAGCATAATCATTGTTGCACTGTACAACATCGACATGTCCAAATACAAAGATGAATAGGCATATACATACATACATATATATATATATATATATATATATATGTGTGTGTGTGTGTGTGTGTGTGTGTGTGTGTGTGTGTATTGCTAATATTTCACTAAGCTAGGGATTAATCCAATGTGTGACGTATGCTTGATTGCAATACACCTGAAAACAAGGTCATGTGTGGAGTACTTCAAAAGCAACAAGAAACCTTGGGAAGATGAGAATCTTCAAAGCAATATCAACATTGCACAAATCAAAAACACACCCATTGATTTAAACAGTATTTTGAATGTTAATAATTCCTTTTTCTTGACAATTTTGAGAAAGAAAATTTTTACAAAATCGACTACATCGTTCATCATCCTTCCCAAAAAGAGCAATAGAACAATGCAGCTTCTTTGAGAGATTATCCATTCAAATTGTTAATCCATTTTATTAAGCTAATGGCTAGTCTATAGTCACAAATTGTTGCGACCAAAATTTCGAGTGAACCACTTAGGGTTTGGCTAATGGATTACTAAGCCTAAACTTAGCTCGGGCTCTCCCAAGCCCGTACCAATTCGTGATTTAGGTTTAAGTTCTTAACAGGCAAATGATTTTTCAATTAAAAGTCGCCACTAATCTATTGGTGAGTCAATTAGAAACCTAACGGGAGATAACCAAAGATTGTGAGTTCGGGGACTTAATTACACTAGATATCTCTAACGCCCTTCTAGTACCTTTCCCTTTATTTCGAAAAAATGTTTTGCAGACAGCTTGAATTGATTTTAATTTACCTCCCTCTAACATGCGAGGTGATCATGCGGATACGCAAACCACCAATTTAACATCCAAGAAAAGCAATAAATAAATTGCAAAATTTACCTCGTAACAACAAAAGCTTCGTAACAACAAAAACATCTGCATTGTTATATCAGAATTCACATCGACAGTCCTAGATATGACTTCTAATTAACACGCAATTACTTTTTTTTTTCACTTATTTAATAAGAATCATGTTTCATACAATGCATGCTACTAATTTGACATGAAATGATATGACACAGCAATATGACATAAGCTACATAACGAAAGTGAAATATTTTGTGTTTTCTTAATGAGCATGCAACCTATCATAGAGAATGAAATTAATTTATTTAAAGGCAATTTTTTTGGTATTTTCCATGAAATTCGAAATTAGAAAATTGCGAAAATTATCTATCCAAATTAAGATATCATCCAACTTATATTAAGAATTAGGTTAGGCCAAATCTTAATTTAAACTAGGAAATTATCTCAACTTGGTAATCCCTAACCTAAAATACAACCTATTTAGGAAAAAAAACATCTAAACTTAAAAATTAAACATGAAATCTTATTCTAATATGCAATGGCGTGCAAAGAATGTCCTAATTTTAGTTTTTTTCTTTTTCTTTTTATGAAATTCGAAATTAAAATTGACACATAATTAAACGTGCAATTTAAATTTAAAAACTAACATCCTAGATGAATGCATTTTTTGGATTTTTATTTCCAAAATTTGAAATAACTAAATTTCCTATACTAAATATGTAAAATAACCCTAAAACAAGCAATGGACCTAATCTAACTCAATTTTTTTTTGGGTTTTCTTTTAGGAGAACAAAATCAATTCATATGACCTGACAACAAATCAAGCCACATAAGGTTGATATCCATAAATTGACCCTTTCTTTTGTTGACCTTTGACTCTTATTTAAAAATAAACCTCCACCTCCTCTTCCCTCGTGAACCGACGTGCTCTCATAATGTGTCACCTTCCTCTTTGTCGTCTTCTTTCCTTTGGAGTTGTCTAATTCAGAATCTGAGATCACGTGGCCATGGATTTTCCTGACTTGTTATTCTCGACTTTAGCCGACCGGTTTGTGATAATGGGACAAACGGCGAGGGGCTGCGAGACAATGCGAAGCTGGCTTCGATCAAGAGGGCCTCGACCGTCTCTGCTGTTCACTCTTTTGCTCATTTATTGTCGTCGACCGTCTCTGCTGGTCACTTTTTTTTTTTTTTTGTTTCCGACTCTCACGGTGGAGAACGTGAGTTCTCTCTCTTTTTTTTTTCTTTTTTTTGTGGCTGTGTGTTTCTATCGTGTGGCCCCATCTTTCTGTAGTGCAGCGACCCTTTTATAGGCCAAGGATTAGGGTTTTATTTTCTTCTTCAAATCAACATACACTAAGATTTTTTTCAAATACAATATTTCTTTTTATTTTCCACATCCCTTCTAGATTTCCTTTGCAAAAAATGAATATTCTCCACCGATTTTATCACATATCACCAAAGATTCAAAATTGTAATAGGATTTTTCTTAAATTTGAAATATTGCAAAGATGAGCTCGTCATATTTCCTCGAGGATACGGGCTTTGGACAATTTGTTCTCTTCCGCGCCGGTTGACATTTGTCAATTTTTTGTGAGGCCCACATTTTTAACGATTTGAGCCATGCGATCTATGGTGGATCAAGTTTGGATAAGAATCTGCCTCTATTTGGTGGCCCTTTTTCGTTTTTGGGAGGGAAGCTTTGTTTGGCTAAATTGATTTTTAGTTTGCTAATAAGGTACTAGAAATGGGATTAAAGCAAATACCAAGCAACAAGGTATAAAAATCATATAAAATTCAAAATCCAACGCATGAAATACGATTCTTTTAGAGGGCTTAAGTAATCCCATCGGTAACCGCTTAAGTAATCCCATCGGTAAGCACTTACTGCAATCCTTTGTGTCCCATGGATCTAAATCCTCCATTTGCGTGGTATTTCTGTAAACGATTGAAAATATTTCAATCATTGATGTCTATCCCATTCACATGCATCAATGATTGAGACGAGATTGATCGTATACAAATCGAAGCATTGCATTCTTTATCCTAGTCACGCTACATTAAAAGAATGATGGACGCAAGACGCCCCTCGGGTGACAACAAAAGAGTTATCATTGACACAGAAAAGAAGAGTTCAATACGACTAGAGAGTAAAACTAAGTTTGTAGACACTAGTATAAAGTTGCAAGCATGTGGAAGTAAGAAAGAACAAAAGAAATCTTCTCAATATAACTAGAAAAAACTATTTTCTAAAGTTGTCCCTTTCTGAAATGAGTTAAGCATTTATACCTAAGGGTGTCAAAACCAAACTGAAACTAGAACCAAACCGAATTGAGCCTAATGTTTGGGTGTTTTCAGTTTGGTTTGGGTTCCAATTCGTATAATAAAAAATAACCATTTTTTTTATTCTTGTTTGAATAGTTTCGGTTCAGTTTAGCAGTGAATATCCCCCATCTTCTTAATTTTACAATTTACACAATCTCTCCTTTGTTACTAAACATCTTCTTAATATTACAAATAAGAAAACTGAAAAATCGAAGTGAGTTTTTGATTTGGGTTGTATTGTGTTTAGGTCACGATTCGGCTCAAATTCAAT